>NW_027012876.1:409048-416548 GCF_036934945.1 Oncorhynchus masou masou
CATGTGTATGTGTGTGTGTGTGTGTGTGTGTGTGTGCGCGTGGGTGTATGTGTGTGTGTGTGTGTGTGTGTGTGTGTGTGTGTGTGTGTGTGTGTGTGTGTGTGTGTGTGTGTGTGTGCGCGCGTGCGTGTTGTGTGTGTGTGTGTGTTTAAATTTACATTTTAACTGATTGCTGGCACAGTTTAAATTCTCTCCTCTGTCACTGTATGTCTTCACACGTAGGACATGCTTGTCTGCCTGTGTCCTGATGTGTGTTGATGTCTTGATGTGTCTTGATGTCCTGATGTGTATTGATATCATTATGTCTTGATGTGTCTTGATATCATTATGTCTTGATGTGTCTTGATATCATTATGTCTTGATGTGTCTTGATGTGTCTTGATATCATTATGTCTTGATGTGTCTTGATGTGTTGATGTGTCTTGATGTGTCTTGATGTGTCTTGATATCATTATGTCTTGATGTGTCTTGATATCATTATGTCTTGATGTGTCTTGATGTGTCTTGATGTCCTGATGTGTATTGATATCATTATGTCTTGATGTGTCTTGATATCATTATGATGTGTCTTGATATCATTATGTCTTGATGTCTTGATATCATTATGTCTTGATGATGTCTTGATGTGTCTTGATGTGTCTTGTTGATGTGTATTGATATCATTATGTCTTGATGTGTCTTGATGTGTATTGATATCATTATGTCTTGATGCTTCTGGATGTCTTGATGTGTTTTGATGTGTTTTGATGTATTGATGATTGATGTATTGATGTATTGATGTATTTATGTGTCTTGATGTCTTGATGTGTTTTGATGTATTGATGTGTTGATGCTTTATGTGTATTGATGTGTTGATGTGTATTGATATCTTGATGTGTTTTGATGTCTTGATGTGTATTGATGTATTGATGTGTTTTGATTTCATTTATGTCATTTCTGATGTCTTGATGTGTTTTGATGTCTTGATGAATTCACCTTGATGTCATTGAGTGTTTTGATGTCTTGATGTGCATTGAAATCATTTATGTGGGGGGTGAGATGTCTTGATGTTATTTGATCCTCTTGATTCCTTAAAGATGGGGTTTGATGTCTTCTGGATGTCTTGATTGTTTTGATGTATTGGTGTCGTGAGGGATTTGTTCCACCATTGATGGGGGCCAGATGTCTTGAACAGTTTTGATGTGTTGATGTGGATGTACTTCCTCAGTGGTAGGGATGTATTGAGGCCAGAGGTGGATGAATGTCTTGATTGTTTGGGTGTAGGGCCTGATCAGAGCCTGGAGGTACTGATGTGCCGTTCCCTCACAGCTCCGTAGGCAAGCACCATGGTCTTGTATTGGATGATGTGTTGATGTGCATTTCAACTGGAAGCCAGTGGATTGAGTATTGGATTGATGCATTGATGTATTGATGTGTTGATGAATTGATGTGTTGATGTATTGATGCGTATTGATGTATTGATGTGTTAATGGTATTGATGCCCAGCCAACAGTATTGATGTGTATCCAGATGTGGAGATGTAGTGCCTGGATTGATGTGTATCCTGTGTGAGGCAGTGGTGTATTGATGTGTTGATGTTGTTGATGTATTGAATATTGATGGGTATTGATGTTAGTTGAGGGTGTTGTCCAGGATATTGATGTGTTCTTGAGCGTCTGGGAGGTTTTGATATCATTATGGAGTTGTCTTGATGTGCGAGATCATTATGTCCTTCCCCGGGAGTGTCTTGATGTGTCTTGATGTTCCTGAGGTGTGATTGATATCACTGATATGTCTGAGACATGTCTTGAGATCGATTATGTCTTGATGGTCATCAGATGTGGTTTGATGTCTTGATGTGTATTGATATCATTGATGTATTGATGTTTGATGTCTTGATGTGTTGATGATGTATTGATGTGTCCTGATGTAATGATGTGTTTTGATGTCTTGATGTGTTTTGATGTCTTGATGTATTGATGTATTGATGTGTCTTGATGTCTTGATGTGGTTTGATGTCTTGATGTATTGATATCATTATGTTGATGTTCTGGATGTCTTGATGTGTTTTGATGTATTGATGATGTAATGATGTGTTTTGATGTATTGATGTCTTGATGCTTCTGGATGACTTGAAGTGTATTGACGTGTTGATGTGTTGATGTGTATTGATGTGTTGATGTATTGATGTATTGATGTATTGATGTGTATTGATGTGTATTGATGTGTTGATGTGTTGATGTGTATTGATGTGTATTGATGTGTTGATGTGTATTGATGTGTTGATGTGTATTTATGTATTGATGTATTGATGTATTGATGCTTCTTGATGTCTTGATGTGTTTGGATGTATTGACGTGTTTTGGTGTACTGATGTACACACACACACACATATACACACACACACTCACACACAGACGTTCTTCTTGCCCATGTTGTCACACATGCAGTGAATGGTCGATGGACACACACACACAACAATCAAATCAAATGTCTTAAAACATACCTCTTTTTCTTTTTAACACACACACAAATAAAAATAACACACACACAAACAGATGAAGGATGGTGTTATATACACAATTACCACATACTCCATTCATTTAAAACAAGACAAAACACAGACGTTCTTCAGATTGCCCATTTGTCATATCGCCATGCAGTGAATGGTCGAAGATGTTTTGTCAGAATCACTCCAATTTCCAACAATCAAATCAAATGTCTTAAAACATACCTCTTTTTCTTTTTAACCGTTAAAGGGACAATCTGAAAATAAAAATAACTGTCAACCAAATTGGAATGCCACTTCTTTTGGTAAACAGATGAAGGATGGTGTTATATAGGGAGGGAATTACCAATGGCTATACACCATTCATTTAAAACAAGACAAAACATAGACGTACAACTCCCAGATTGACCCTTTAAAGAACATATCTCCCCTGAGGATATATTGGTTTTCTAAACGAAGATGTTTTGTCAGAATCACTGGCTAATTTTGAGAAAAACAAGAAATTAACATGAAACAATGGAGAAACACATGAGTGAACACTGCTCTTGTTTCTGGTGTTTGGTTGGATAATTTAGACGTTCATTCTGCACGACAGCGACGGCTGATTTCGTAAAGTAGTTTTTCTTTGGTTGTTGTTTTGAGATAATGATGATGCGTTTGAACGATGATGAACACAAATTGGAATGTCTCCTGAACGATGTAGGTGTATAATTAACATGCTGGAAATAGAGAGAGAAGGGGAGGGAGGGAGGGAGGGAGGGAGGGAGGAGGAGGAGGGAGGGAGGGAGGGAGGGAGGGAGGGAGGGAGGGAGAGGGAGGGAGGGAGGGGGAGGGGAGGGAGGGAGGGAGGGAGGGGGAGGGAGGGGAGGGGGGGAGGGAGGGAGGGAGGGAGGGAGGGAGGGAGGGAGGGAGGGAGGGGAGAGGAGGGAGAGGGGAGGGAGGAGGGAGGGAGGGAGGGAGGGAGGGAGGGAGGGAGGGAGGGAGGGAGGGAGGGAGGGGGGAGGGAGGGAGGGAGGGAGGGAGGGAGGGAGGGAGGGGGGAGGGAGGGAGGAGGGAGGGAGGGAGGGAGGGAGGGAGGGAGGGAGGGAGGGAGGGAGGGAGGGGGAGGGAGGGAGGGAGGGAGGGGGGAGAGGGGAGGGGGAGGGAGGGAGGGAGGGAGGGAGGGGAGGGAGAGGGGGAGGGAGGGAGGGAGGGAGGGAGGGGGAGGGAGGGGGAGGGAGGGAGGGAGGGAGGGAGGGAGGGGGAGGGAGGGAGGGAGGGAGGGAGGCAGGAGGGAGGGAGGGAGGGAGGGAGGGAGGGAGGGAGGGAGGGAGGGAGGGAGGGGGGAGGGAGGGAGGGAGGGAGGGAGGGAGGGAGGGGGGAGGGAGGGAGGGAGGGAGGGGAGGGAGGGAGGGAGGGAGGGGAGGGAGGGAGGGGGGGGGAGGGAGGGGAGGGGAGGGAGGGAGGGAGGGAGGGAGGGAGGGAGGGAGGGAGGGAGGGATGGAGGGAGGGAGGGAGGGAGGGAGGGGAGGGAGGGAGGGAGGGAGGGAGGGAGGGAGGGAGGAGGGAGGGAGGGAGGGGGGGAGGGAGGGAGGGAGGGATGGAGGGAGGGAGGGAGGGGGAGGGAGGGAGGGAGGGAGGGAGGGAGGGAGGGGAGGGAGGGAGGGAGGGGGAGAGGAGGGAGGGAGGGGAGGAGGGAGGGAGGGAGGGAGGGAGGGGATGGAGGGGAGGGAGGGAGGGAGGGAGGGAGGGAGGGAGGGGGAGGGAGGGAGGGAGGGGGAGGGAGGGAGGGAGGGAGGGAGGGAGGGGGAGGGAGGGAGGGGGGGGGAGGGAGGGAGGGGGAGGGAGGGAGGGAGGGGAGGGAGGGAGGGAGGGGGAGGGAGGGAGGGAGGGAGGGAGGGAGGGAGGGAGGGAGGGAGGGAGGGAGGGAGGGAGGGGGGAGGGAGGGGAGGGAGGGGGAGGGAGGGAGGGAGAGGGGGAGGGAGGGAGGGAGGGAGGGAGGGAGGGAGGGAGGGAGGGAGGGAGGGAGGGAGGGAGGGAGGGGGAGGGAGGGAGGGAGGGAGGGGGAGGGAGGGAGGGGGAGGGAGGGAGGGAGGGGGGGAGGAGGGAGGGAGGGAGGGAGGGAGGGAGGGAGGGAGGGAGGGAGGGAGGGAGGGAGGGAGGGAGGGAGGGAGGGAGGGAGGGAGGAGGGAGGGAGGGGGAGGGAGGGAGGGGAGGGGAGGGAGGGAGGGAGGGAGGGAGGGAGGGAGGGGGAGGGAGGGAGGGAGGGAGGGGGAGGGGGGAGAGGGGGAGGGAGGGAGGGAGGGAGGGGGGGAGGGAGGGGGAGGGAGGGAGGGGAGGAGGGAGGGAGGGAGGGGGGGAGGGGAGGGAGGGAGGGAGGGAGGGGGGTGGGAGGGAGGGAGGGAGGGAGGGAGGGAGGGAGGGAGGGAGGGAGGGAGGGAGGGAGGGAGGGAGGGGGAGGGAGGGAGGGAGGGAGGGAGGGGGGAGGGAGGGAGGGAGGGAGGGAGGGAGGGGGAGAGGGAGGGAGAGAGAGAGAGAGAGAGATCTTCAATCAAGAGATTTTAGCTAGCTAAATGAGCTTGGTAACATTGCTATTGATAAAGTTGGCTCGCTTGCTTCATGTTGACAATCCGATCCCATTGGCTACATTATACACATTTTTAAGTCTGAAAATGTATTTTCTTCATGATCGTTTATGTTAAAAAAGGAGAAATGTCATTGATGAAACATCACATGTTGTAAGCTTAGTTCTAAAAAATTATCTCTATCTTTCCCACTTGGAAATGTGACCTGGGAGGGTCGTCATGTGGTTATTCTCTCAGTGTGTATTTCCAGAGGAGCGTTGAAGGCAGCGTTAATCCATGGCTTTACACTAACATTCTCAGAACAGCGGAGCACCAATCCACATCCTAGAATTCACCTTCTACTTAGAGTTCTATTTACTCCTACATCTATTCTCTGTCAAAATGCCCCCAGAACAAGTCTAATGGGCATTTCATTGTGCGTTCTGATCACTCGGGGCATGTAGAATAAGGAATGACAGATACCACAGTTATCTTCGATATAGGAGGCGCTCATTAAATTTTTGGATAAAAAATGTTCCCGTATTAAACAAGATATTTTGTCAGGAAAAGATGCTCGACTATGCATATAATTGACGGCTTTGGAAAGAAAACACTCTGACGTTTCCAAAACTGCAAAGATATTATCTGTGAGTGCCACAGAACTGATGCTACAGGCGAAAGCAAGATGAAATTTCAAACAGGAAATTGCCCAGATTTTGAATGCGCTGTGTTCCAATGTCTACTTATATGGCTGTGAATGCGCCAGGAATGATTCTATACTTTCTGTTGTTTCCCCAAGGTGTCTGCAGCATTGTGACGTATTTGTAGGCATATCATTGGAAGATTGACCATAAGAGACTACATTTACCAGATGCCCGCTTGGTGTCCTCTGTCGAAATTATTGCGTAATCTCCAGCTGTGTGCATTTTACCATTTGCTTCAGAGGAGAAAGCCAACTGCCACAAATGATTTATCATCGAATAGATATGTGAAAAACACCTTGAGGCTTGATTCTAAACGACGTTTGCCATGTTCCTGTAGATATTATGGAGTTAATTTGGAAAAAAGTTTGGCGTTGTAATGACTGAATTTTCTTCTTTTTTCCTTAGCCAAACATGATGAACAAAACGGAGCGATTTCTCCTACACAAATAATCTTTTTGGAAAAACTGAACATTTGCTATCTAACTGAGAGTCTCCTCATTGAAAACATCCGAAGTTCTTCAAAGGTAAATTATTTTATTTGAATGCTTTTCTTGTTTTTGTGAAAATGTTGCCTGCTGAATGCTAGGCTTAATGCTATGCCAGCTATCAATACTCTTACACAAATGCTTGTGTAGCGATGGTTGAAAAGCATATTTTGAAAATCTGAGATGACAGTGTTGTTAACAAAAGGCTAAGCTTGTTAGTGAATATATTTCTTTCATTTCATTTGCGATTTTCATGAATAGTTAATGTTGCGTTATGATAATGAGCTTGAGGCTATGATTACGCTCCCGGATACGGGATTGCTCGACGCAAGAAGTTGATAAAGCACTATCCTTTCACCCATGGACAGTCTTATTCAGGAATTAGATCCTCATTTAACTCTTACTCTTACTTTACCGATGCAGAAGAAATGTCGTCAGCAAATGGCAATCACTGTGGTGGGTTGTATTTAAACTTTGGTTAAGTAATATCTAATTTGTTCATTAAGTCAAAACAAATTACCGTCATTGACCAATAGATTATTCCTTGTTAAATTAGAGAGATGTAACTAGTCCTTGTTAAATTAAAGATATGTAACTTCGCCAGAAGACCATTTTGTATGTTTTTATTGAACCTTTGTTTAACATGTCAGCCAAGAAGAAAATATTATTTACAATAACGGCCTACCTCTCCCAAGCCCGGATGACGCTGGGCCAATGGTGCGCAGCCCTGTGGGACTCCAAATCACGGCCGGGTGTGATACAGGCTGGAATTGAGACAAAGTGCTTTAGATCGCTGTGCCACTAAGGAGCCCCATTTTAAAGCATTATCATTTAATTTGACATTTGGCACAATACCCTCATCATTAACCCTTATTTAAAGGGCAATGCAGTAGAAACGTGATTTCCTGTATTTTCTAAATATCATAATTAATCATTGTAAAGACACTTCAGAGAGGACAAAGGACATCTTCTCCTGAACAATTACCAGCCTGCCTGGGTCGGTCTTCACCTGCTAAGAGCAGATACATTAACAAAAGATGCATGTACACACACACACACACACACACACACACACACACACACACACACACACACACACACACACACACACGAACACACACACACACACAACCACACACACACGCACACACACACACACACACACACACACACATACACACACACACACAGACACGTTTACCCAAACTTAATACGTGCTCGTCTGTCTGTGCTTGTCTATGTGTGTTTGTGCGAGAGCCCTTGAGTACCCAGTTTTGAAA
>NW_027012876.1:421548-424048 GCF_036934945.1 Oncorhynchus masou masou
AAAATGTTATATTTTTAGTAATTTAATTTGAATTTGGCAGTCTGCAATTCAGCGGATGTTGATGAAAATGATCCCGCTAATGGGATGGGCCAAGAAGTTAAACCACCAGAGAGCCTAAGAGAGAAGAGAAGGGAAGTAGGTCCTATTTTAACTATGTCTCTCTCAGAGAACATTGACGTTACAGAAAACGAAAGACAAGGTGACCTGCAGTGCGTTAGTGGAGAGGTCAGAGGTCGACTTTTAGACACCGTACCGAGAAGTGTATCTGCATGGTTTTGTTCCAGTCCAGTACTTACATGTCGGGTCAAGTCAATCAAGGCATCATTCATTTGTAGGCACAATGCACTTTACTGCCCATGATCAGTCAATGGATGTCTCAACTAGGGGAGGACATGACGATGCACCATGCAACCCAAGCAGGGAGAGATGGACACACACACACACACACACGCACACACACACACACACACACACACACACTGCCTGTCCCTTTCCTTATCTTCGCCTCACAGACTGTAGAACACAAAGTAGCAGAGGGCTCACTCAGTGTGTGTGTGTGTGTGTGTGTGTGTGTGTGTGTGTGTGTGTGTGTGTGTGTGTGTGTGTGTGTGTGTGTGTGTGTGTGTGTGTGTGTGTGTGTGTGTGTGTGTGTGTGTGTGTCTGACTCTGACATGGTGTTATTTACTCTGGTTTAAATGACCATTTTTTGGACCACTTCCGAGAAAGGGAGAGAGAGAGAGTGAGAGACACAGAGAGAGACACAGAGAGAGAGGGACACAGAGAGAGAGACACAGAGAGAGAGACACAGAGACACAGACACACAGAGAGAGAGAGAGACACACAGAGACACAGACACACAGAGAGAGAGAGAGAGAGAGAGAGGGAGAGAGAGAGACAGAAAAAAACCACAGAGACACAGACACACAGAGAGAGAGAGAGAGACACACAGAGACACGGGAGAGAGAGAGAGAGAGACATAGTCACAGAGACACAGACACACAGAGAGAGAGAGGAGAGAGAGAGAGAGAGAGAGAGAGAGATTTGGAACCAAGGACTGATCACCCCAATCCACAAAAGTGGAGACAAATTTGACCTCAATAACTACCGTGGAATATGCGTCAATAGTAACCTTGAGAAAATCCTCTGCATTATCATTAACAGCAGCTTGTACATTTCCTCAATGAAAACAATGTACTGAGCAAATGTAAAATTGGCTTTTTACCAAATTACCATACAACAGACCATGTATTCACCCTGCACGCCCTAATTGACAACCAAACAAACCAAGTCTTCTCATGCTTTGTTGATTTCAAAAAGCCTTCGACTCAATTTGGCATGAGGGTCTGCTATACAAACTGATGGAAAGTGGTGTTGGGGGTAAAACATACGACATTATAAAATCCATGTACAGAAACAACAAGTGTGCGGTTAAAAAAAC
Source organism: Oncorhynchus masou masou (assembly GCF_036934945.1). Classification (NCBI taxonomy): domain Eukaryota; kingdom Metazoa; phylum Chordata; class Actinopteri; order Salmoniformes; family Salmonidae; genus Oncorhynchus; species Oncorhynchus masou. The sequence continues at coordinate 422,987 of NW_027012876.1, forward strand.
ACACATTTCTTCACACAGGGTCGTGGGGTGAGACAGGGATGCAGCTTAAGCCCCACCCTCTTCAACATAAATATCAACGGGGCACTTAGAAAAGTCTGCAGCACCCGAACTCACCCTACTAGAATCGGAAGTCAAATGTCTCCTGTTTGCTGTTGATCTGGTGCTTCTGTCACCAACCAAGGAGGGCCTACAGCAGCACCTAGATCTTATGCACAGATTCTGTCAGACCTGGGCCCTGACAGTAAATCTCAGTAAGACCAAAATAATGGTGCTCCAAAAAAGGTCCAGTCGCCAGGACCACAAATACAAATTCCATCTAGACACTGTTGCCCTAGAGCCCACAAAAACTATACACACCTTGGCCTAAACATCAGCGCCACAGGTAACTTCCACAAAGCTGTGAACGATATGAGAGACAAGGCAAGAAGGGCATTCCTATGCCATCAAAAGGAACATCAAATTCAACATGACATACCAAGGATCTGGCTAAAAATACTTGAATCAGTCATAGAGCCCATTTCCCTTTATGGTTGTGATGTCTGGGGTCCGCTCACCAACCAAGACTATTCAAAATGGGACAAACACGAAATTGAGACTATGCACGCAGAATTCTGCAGAAATATCCTCTGTGTACAACGTAGAACACCAAATATTGCATGCAAAGCAGAATTAGGCTGATAACCACTAATTATCAAAATCCAGAAAAGAGCCGTTAAATTCTACAACCACCGAATAGGAAGTGATTCCCAAACCTTCCATAACAAAGCCATCACCTACAGAGTGATGAACCTGGAGAAGAGTCCCCTAAGCAAGCTGGTCCTGGGGCTTTGTGGGGTGTGTTTGTGTTTGTGAACAGAGCCCCAGGACCAGCTTGCTTTGGGGACTCTTCTCCAGGTTCATCTCTGTAGGTGATGGCTTTGTTATGTTACAGCAGCATAACTAGACCCAACCAAATCATGAGAAAACAAAAAGATAATTACTTGACACAAAAACAGAGCAAACTCGAATGCTATTTGGCCCTAAACAGAGAGTACACAGTGGCAGAATACCTGACCACTGTGA
>NW_027012876.1:429048-452475 GCF_036934945.1 Oncorhynchus masou masou
TGTCTGTGTCCTGTCTGTGTCCTGTCCTGTCAGTGTCCTGTCTGTGTCCTGTCTGTGTCCTGTCTGTGTCCTGTCAGTGTCCTGTTCCACCAGTGTCCTGTCAGTGTCCTGTCAGTGTCCTGTCTGTGTCCTGTCTGTGTCCTGTCTGTGTCCTGTTGGTGTCCTGTCTGTGTCCTTTAGTGTCCTGTCTGTGTCCTGTCTGTGTCCTGTCTGTGTCCTGTCTGTGTCCTGTCTGTGTCCTGTCAGTGTCCTGTCTGTGTCCTGTCTGTGTCGTGTCAGTGTCCTGTCAGTGTCCTGTCAGTGTCCTGTCAGTGTCCCTGTCTGTGTCCTCTCTGTGTCCTGTCTGTGTCCTGTCTGTGTCCTGTCAGTGTCCTGTCAGTGTCCTGTCTGTGTCCTGTCCTGTCCTGTCTGTGTCCTGTCAGTGTCCTGTCTGTGTCCTGTCTGTGCCCTGTCTGTGTCCTGTCTGTGTCCTGTCTGTGTCCTGTCTGTGTCCTCTCTGTGTCCTGTCTGTGTCCTGTCAGTGTCCTGTCTGTGTCTGTCAGTGTCCTGTGTCCTGTCTGTGTCCTGTCTGTGTCCTGTCTGTGTCCTGTCTGTGTCCTTTAGTGTCCTCTCTGTGTCCTGTCTGTGTCCTTCAGTGTCCTGTCAGTGTCCTGTCAGTGTCCTGTCAGTGTCCTGTCAGTGTCCTGTCAGTGTCCTGTCAGTGTCCTGTCTGTGTCCTGTCTGTGCCCTGTCTGTGTCCTGTCTGTGTCCTGTCTGTGTCCTGTCTGCGTATGAGAGTGAGGTTTGTTGCCTTATGTCTTGCTGGTAATCGAATTACCTCTTGTGATCTAATTGCCTCTTGTGGGATTCATAAAGTTTACTCAATTCAATTCAATGCTGCAGACCTCAAGACCTGGATTTGAGACGAGACTGCAAACCTTGTTAATGTGTTCATTGCTGCTCTCTATAGTTTATGTCTCTCATTATGATGGCTAATTTAATATTTGTCTGGCCTTAATGAGGTGATGCACCCCTCGCAATGGTGTGTGTGTGTGTGTGTGTGTGTGTGTGTGTGTGTGTGTGTGTGTGTGTGTGTGTGTGTGTGTGTGTGTGTGTGTGTGTGTGTGTGTGTGTGTGTGTGTGTGTGTGTGTGTGTGTGTGTGTGTGTGTGTGTGTGTGTGTGTGTGTGAAACTCCCAGGTGGTTTAGTCCACTCTGTTTGATCTATGGTGATATGCTACACCTGTTCACTGCAGCAATATCACAAACACACACATCAACACACACATCAACACACACACACAATACACACGTCAACACACACGTCAACACACACACATCAACACACACATCAACACACACATCAACACACACACAACACACACACACAATACACACGTCAACACACACGTCAACACACACACACCAACACACACATCACACACACACAACACACACATCAACACACACATCAACACACACATCACACACACAATACACATGTCAACACACACATCAACACACACACATCAACACACACACACACAATACACACGTCAACACACACATCAACACACACATCAACACACACACACAATACACACGTCAACACACACATCAACACACACACACAATACACACATCAACACACACATCAACACACACATCAACACACACATCAACACACACACACAATACACATCAACACACACATCACACACACACATCAACACACACACACAATACACACGTCAACACACACACAACACACACACACAATACACATCAACACACACATCAACACACACACACAATACACACGTCAACACACACATCAACACACACATCAACACACACACACAATACTGACCCATACAGACACAGACACAGTATGTGTTATTGATTCCTGTGTCTAGCCAAGCAGCCACTGCTTCCTGGAGGACATTATGACACAGAGCAGCCCTGAACTATTGATCAAAGGAAGAGTAGAGACTGAATGAAGTCCTGCAGGCCGTGTGCGTGTGCGTGTGCGTGTGTGTGCGTGTGCACGTGCGTGTGTGTGTGTGTATAATCATAGCCCCTCTCATCTAGAAACCTAATGTAGCAGACGTTTCCACTTACGCTGTGTGGATTCATTCATTCATGTCTAATCTATTTGCTGTGTATCTCTGAAGACCCGTATCCATTAGAGACTGAGAGCAGTCGTCTAGCTAGAGTTTAGACTGACACGGCCTTGTGGGATGGACATTCTCCTTCGCTGAGGTTATCTGAGGCCAGTTTGGAGTGATAGTTGTAGGATGAAAAGCCCCCCCCCCCACCCACCCACAGACAGGTCGAAGGTCAAGACGACAGTCCAAAGAGACAGCCCAGAAGACCGAAAGTATGTGTGTGTCTGCATGCGGATGTTTCTGCGTGTGTGTGTGCACGTTTGTGTCTGTGTTTCAATACTACAGCCCAGCCCTGTAGAAAGGCTATGTGTTTTCTTAAGCAGCGATGTGTACAGTCCTTGGATGCTCCCCAAACAGCACCCTATTCCCCATCTAGTGCACTAATCCTGTCCTATGGGCTCTGGTCAAAGGTACCACGTTATTTAGTGAACAGGGTGCCGTTTGGAACAAGGCCTGTGTTTTCCTCCAGTCCTTCTCTCGCTCCATATAGCTACAGTTAGCCGTAGTGCAGATGGAGACAGAGGGAGAGACAGGGTTTAGAGTGGTACAGTTAGCCGTGCTGCAGATGGAGTCAGAGGGAGAGACAGGGTTTAGAGTGGTACAGTTAGCCGTGCTGCAGATGGAGACAGAGGGAGAGACAGGGTTTAGAGTGGTACAGTTAGCCGTGCTGCAGAGGGAGAGACAGGGTTTAGAGTGGTACAGTTAGCCGTGCTGCAGATGGAGACAGAGGGAGAGACAGGGTTTAGAGTGGTACAGTTAGCCGTGCTGCAGATGGAGACAGAGGGAGAGACAGGGTTTAGAGTGGTACAGTTAGCCGTAGTAGTGCAGAGGGAGAGACAGGGTTTAGAGTGGTACAGTTAGCCGTGCTGCAGATGGAGACAGAGGGAGAGACAGGGTTTAGAGTGGTACAGTTAGCCGTAGTGCAGATGGAGAGACAGGGTTTAGAGTGGTAAAGTTAGCTGTGCTACAGATGGAGAGACAGGGTTTAGAGTGGTACAGTTAGCCGTGCTGCAGATGGAGACAGAGGGAGAGACAGGGTTTAGAGTGGTACAGTTAGCCGTAGTGCAGATGGAGAGACAGGGTTTAGAGTGGTACAGTTAGCCGTGCTGCAGATGGAGACAGAGGGAGAGACAGGGTTTAGAGTGGTACAGTTAGCCGTGCTGCAGATGGAGACAGAGGGAGAGACAGTTAGCCGTGCTGCAGGGAGGGTTTAGAGTGGTACAGTTAGCCGTAGTGCAGATGGAGAGACAGGGTTTAGAGTGGTACAGTTAGCCGTAGTGCAGATGGAGAGACAGGGTTTAGAGTGGTACAGTTAGCCGTAGTGCAGATGGAGACAGAGGGAGAGACAGGGTTTAGAGTGGTGTTAGCTATGCTACAGATGGAGAGACAGGGTTTAGAGTGGTACAGTTAGCCGTGCTGCAGATGGAGACAGAGGGAGAGACAGGGTTTAGAGTGGTACAGTTAGCCGTGCTGCAGAGGGAGAGACAGGGTTTAGAGTGGTACAGTTACAGATGGACACAGAGGGAGAGACAGGGTTTAGAGTGGTACAGTTAGCCGTGCTGCAGATGGAGACAGAGGGAGAGACAGGGTTTAGAGTGGTACAGTTAGCCGTAGTGCAGATGGAGACAGAGGGAGAGACAGGGTTTAGAGTGGTACAGTTAGCCGTAGTGCAGATGGAGACAGAGGGAGAGACAGAGTGGTACAGTTAGCCGTGCTGCAGGACACAGGGAGAGACAGGGTTTAGAGTGGTACAGTTAGCCGTGCTGCAGATGGAGACAGAGGGAGAGACAGGGTTTAGAGTGGTACAGTTAGCCGTGCTGCAGAGGGAGACAGAGGGAGAGACAGGGTTTAGAGTGGTACAGTTAGCCGTGCTGCAGATGGAGACAGAGGGAGAGACAGGGTTTAGAGTGGTACAGTGTTGGATGGAGAACGCTGTTAGTGGGTCAATGTGATTCATGGGTTACCTGTGTCTGTGTTTGTGCGTGTGTGTGTGTGTGTGTGTGTGTGTGTGTGTGTGTGTGTGTGTGTGTGTGTGTGTGTGTGTGTGTGTGTGTGTGTGTGTGTGTGTGTGTGTGTGTGTGTGTGTATTCCAGAACTGTATATAACCACACACTTGTCATACACACACTCGAAATCATGCACATCTGAAAGAAGCAAAGAAGTGAGTGTATTATGTGATGTCTAATGAAGATAGTGTATTATGTGATGTCTAATGAAGATAGTGTATTATGTGATGTCTAATGAAGATAGTGTATTATGTGATGTCTAATGAAGATAGTGTATTATGTGATGTCTAATGAAGATAGTGTATTATGTGATGTCTAATGAAGATAGTGTATTATGTGATGTCTAATGAAGATAGTGTATTATGTGATGTCTAATGAAGATAGTGTATTATGTGATGTCTAATGAAGATAGTGTATTATGTGATGTCTAATGAAGATAGTGTATTATGTGATGTCTAATGAAGATAGCGTATTATGTGATGTCTAATGAAGATGTATTATGTGATGTCTAATGAAGATAGTGTATTATGTGATGTCTAATGAAGATAGTGTATTATGTGATGTCTAATGAAGATAGTGTATTATGTGATGTCTAATGAAGATAGTGTATTATGTGATGTCTAATGAAGATAGTGTATTATGTGATGTCTAATGAAGATAGTGTATTATGTGATGTCTAATGAAGATAGTGTATTATGTGATGTCTAATGAAGATAGTGTATTATGTGATGTCTAATGAAGATAGTGTGTTATGTGATGTCTAATGAAGATAGTGTATTATGTGATGTCTAATGAAGATAGTGTATTATGTGATGTCTAATGAAGATAGTGTATTATGTGATGTCTAATGAAGATAGCGTATTATGTGATGTCTAATGAAGATAGCGTATTATGTGATGTCTAATGAAGATAGTGTATTATGTGATGTCTAATGAAGATAGTGTATTATGTGATGTCTAATGAAGATAGTGTATTATGTGATGTCTAATGAAGATAGTGTATTATGTGATGTCTAATGAAGATAGTGTATTATGTGATGTCTAATGAAGATAGTGTTTTATGTGATGTCTAATGAAGATAGTGTATTATGTGATGTCTAATGAAGATAGTGTATTATGTGATGTCTAATGAAGATAGTGTATTATGTGATGTCTAATGAAGATAGTGTATTATGTGATGTCTAATGAAGATAGTGTATTATGTGATGTCTAATGAAGATAGTGTGTTATGTGATGTCTAATGAAGATAGTGTATTATGTGATGTCTAATGAAGATAGTGTATTATGTGATGTCTAATGAAGATAGTGTATTATGTGATTTAGCAGTGCTGCAGATGGAGACAGAGGGAGAGACAGGGTTTAGAGTGGTACAGTGTTGTGATGGAGAACGCTGTTAGTGGGTCAATGTGATTCATGGGTTACCTGTGTCTGTGTGTGTGTGTGTGTGTGTGTGTGTGTGTGTGTGTGTGTGTATACTCCCACCACTACATCCTCTTCCTGTTTATACTCCCACCACTACATCCTCTTCCTGTTCATACACCCACCACTACATCCTCTTCCTGTTTATACTCCCACCACTACATCCTCTTCCTGTTTATACACCCACCACTACATCCTCTTCCTGTTAATTCACCCACCACTACATCCTCTTCCTGTTCATATACTCCACCACTACATCCTCTTACTGTTAATACTCCACCACTACATCCTCTTCCTGTTAATACACCCACCACTACATCCTCTTCCTGTTAATACACCCACCACTACATCCTCTTCCTGTTAATACACCCACCACTACATCCTCTTCCTGTTAATACACCCACCACTACATCCTCTTCCTGTTAATACACCCACCACTACATCCTCTTCCTGTTTATACACCCGCCACTACATCCTCTTCCTTTAATACACCACCACTACATCCTCTTCCTGTTAAATCACCCACCACTACATCCTCTTCCTGTTAAATCACCCACCACTACATCCTCTTCCTGTTTATACTCCCACCACTACATCCTCTTCCTGTTAATACACCCACCACTACATCCTCTTCCTGTTTATACTCCCACCACTACATCCTCTTCCTGTTAATACTCCACCACTACATCCTCTTCCTGTTAAATCACCCACCACTACATCCTCTTCCTGTTTATACTCCCACCACTACATCCTCTTCCTGTTAATACACCCACCACTACATCCTCTTCCTGTTTATACTCCCACCACTACATCCTCTTCCTGTTAATACTCCACCACTACATCCTCTTCCTGTTAAATCACCCACCACTACATCCTCTTCCTGTTAATACACCCACCACTACATCCTCTTCCTGTTAATACACCCACCACTACATCCTCTTCCTGTTAATACACCCACCACTACATCCTCTTCCTGTTAATACACCCACCACTACATCCTCTTCCTGTTAATACACCCACCACTACATCCTCTTCCTGTTAATACTCCCACCACTACATCCTCTTCCTGTTTATACACCCACCACTACATCCTCTTCCTGTTTATACACCCACCACTACATCCTCTTCCTGTTAATACTCCCACCACTACATCCTCTTCCTGTTAATACACCCACCACTACATCCTCTTCCTGTTAATACACCCACCACTACATCCTCTTCCTGTTAATACACCACCACTACATCCCCTTCCTGTTAATACACCCACCACTACATCCTCTTCCTGTTAATACTCCCACCACTACATCCTCTTCCTGTTAAATCACCCACCATTACATCCTCTTCCTGTTAATACTCCCACCACTACATCCTCTTCCTGTTAATACACCCACCACTACATCCTCTTCCTCTTAATACTCCCACCACTACATCCTCTTCCTGTTAAATCACCCACCACTACATCCTCTTCCTGTTAATACTCCCACCACTACATCCTCTTCCTGTTAAATCACCCACCATTACATCCTCTTCCTGTTAATACACCCACCACTACATCCTCTTCCTGTTAATACACCCACCACTACATCCTCTTCCTCTTTATACTCCCACCACTACATCCTCTTCCTGTTAATACACCCACCACTACATCCTCTTCCTGTTTATACTCCCACCACTACATCCTCTTCCTGTTAATACACCCACCACTTCATCCTCTTCCTGTTAAATCACCCACCACTACATCCTCTTCCTGTTTATACACCCACCACTACATACTCTTCCTGTTTATACACCCACCACTACATCCTCTTCCTCTTAATACTCCCACCACTACAACCTCTTCCTGTTTATACTCCACCACTACATCCTCTTCCTGTTAATACACCCACCACTACATCCTCTTCCTGTTAATACACCCACCACTTCATCCTCTTCCTGTTAAATCACCCACCATTACATCCTCTTCCTGTTAAATCACCCACCATTACATCCTCTTCATGTTAATACACCCACCACTACATCCTCTTCCTGTTTATACACCCACCACTACATCCTCTTCCTGTTTATACACCCACCACTACATCCTCTTCCTGTTAATACACCCACCACTACATCCTCTTCGTGTTAATACACCCACCACTACATCCTCTTCCTGTTTATACACCCACCACTACATCCTCTTCCTGTTTATACACGCACCACTACATCCTCTTCCTGTTAATATACTCCACCACTACATTCTCTTCCTGTTGATACACCCACCACTACATCCTCTTACTGTTAATACAACCACCACTACATCCTCTTCCTGTTTATACTCCCACCACTACATCCTCTTCCTGTTAATACACCCACCACTACATTCTCTTCCTGATAAATCACCCACCACTACATCCTCTTCCTGTTAATACACCCACCACTACATCCTCTTCCTGTTTATACACCCACCACTACATCCTCTTCCTGTTAATACACCCACCACTACATCCTCTTCCTGTTAATACACCCACCACTACATCCTCTTCCTGTTAAATCACCAACCACTACATCCTCTTCCTGTTAATACACCCACCACTACATCCTCTTCATGTTAATACACCCACCACTACATCCTCTTCCTGTTTATTAACCCACCACTACATCCTCTTCCTGTTAATACACCCACCACTACGTCCTCTTCCTGTTAATACACCCACCACTACATCCTCTTCCTGTTAAATCACCAACCACTACATCCTCTTCCTGTTAATACACCCACCACTACATCCTCTTCCTGTTAATACACCCACCACTACATCCTCTTCCTGTTAATACACCCACCACTACATCCTCTTCCTGTTAATACACCCACCACTACATCCTCTTCCTGTTAATACACCCACCACTACATCCTCTTCCTGTTAATACTCCCACCATTACATCCTCTTCCTGTTTATACACCCACCACTACATCCTCTTCCTGCTAATTCACCCACCACTACATCCTCTTCCTGTTTATACTCCCACCACTACATCCTCTTCCTGCTAATTCACCCACCACTACATCCTCTTCCTGTTTATACTCCCACCACTACACATCCTCGTCCTGTTAATACACCCACCACTACATCCTCTTCCTGCTAATTCACCCACCACTACATCCTCTTCCTGCCAATTCACCCACCACTACATCCTCTTCCTGTTTATACTCCCACCACTACATCCTCTTCCTGTTTATACACCCACCACTACATCCTCTTCCTGTTAATACACCCACCACTACATCCTCTTCCTGTTTATACCCACCACTACATCCTCTTCCTGTTCATATACTCCACCACTACATCCTCTTCCTGTTAATATACTCCACCACTACATCCTCTTCCTGTTAATATACTCCACCACTACATCCTCTTCCTGTTAATACACCCACCACTACATCCTCTTCCTGTTAATACTCCCACCACTACATCCTCTTCCTGTTAATACACCCACCACTACATCCTCTTCCTGTTTATACTCCCACCACTACATCCTCTTCCTGTTATTACTCCCACCACTACATCCTCTTCCAGTTAATACATTTTCAAACTACATCCTCTTCCTGTTAATACTCCCACCACTACATCCTCTTCCTGTTGATACACCCACAACTACATCCTCTTCCTGTTTATACACCCACCACTACATCCTCTTCCTGTTATTACTCCCACCACTACATCCTCTTCCTGTTAATACACCCACCACTACATCCTCTTCCTGTTGATACACCCACAACTACATCCTCTTCCTGTTTATACACCCACCACTACATCCTCTTCCTGTTAATACTCCCACCACTACATCCTCTTCCTGTTAATACTCCCACCACTACATCCTCTTCCTGTTAATACACCCACCACTACATCCTCTTCCTGTTAATACTCCCACCACTACATCCTCTTCCTGTTTATACACCCACCACTACATCCTCTTCCTGTTAATACACCCACAACTACATCCTCTTCCTGTTGATACACCCACAACTACATCCTCTTCCTGTTTATACACCCACCACTACATCCTCTTCCTGTTAATACTCCCACCACTACATCCTCTTCCTGTTAATACATTTTCAAACTACATCCTCTTCCTGTTAATACTCCCACCACTACATCCTCTTCCTGTTAATACACCCACCACTACATCCTCTTCCTGTTAATACACCCACCACTACATCCTCTTCCTGTTAATACTCCCACCACTACATCCTCTTCCTGTTAATACACCCACCACTACATCCTCTTCCTGTTAATACACCCACCACTACATCCTCTTCCTGTTAATACACCCACCACTACATCCTCTTCCTGTTTATACACCCACCACTACATCCTCTTCCTGTTTATACTCCCACCACTACATCCTCTTCCTGTTAATACTCCCACCACTACATCCTCTTCCTGTTAAATCACCCACCACTACATCCTCTTCCTGTTAATACACCCACCACTACATCCTCTTCTTGTTAATACACCCACCACTACATCCTCTTCCTGTTAATACACCCACCACTACATCCTCTTCCGGTTAATACACCCACCACTACATCCTCTTCCTGTTTATACTCCCACCACTACATCCTCTTCCTGTTTATACTCCCACCACTACATCCTATTCCTGTTAATACTCCCACCACTACATCCTCTTCCTGTTAATACACCCACCACTACATCCTCTTCCTGTTAAATCACCCACCACTACATCCTCTTCCTGTTAATTCACCCACCACTACATCCTCTTCCTGTTTATACACCCACACTACATCCTCTTCCTGTTAATACACCCACCACTACATCCTCTTCCTGTTAAATCACCCACCACTACATCCTCTTCCGGTTAATTCACCCACCACTACATCCTCTTCCTGTTTATACACCCACCACTACATCCTCTTCCTGTTTATACTCCCACCACTACATCCTCTTCCTGTTAATATACACCCACCACTACATCCTCTTCCTGTTAATACTCCCACCACTACATCCTCTTCCTGTTAATACACCCACCACTACATCCTCTTCCTGTTTATACACCCACCACTACATCCTTTTCCTGTTAATACACCACCACTACATCCTCTTCCTGTTAATATACTCCACCACTACATCCTCTTCCTGTTAATACACCCACCACTACATCCTCTTCCTGTTAAATCACCCACCACTACATCCTCTTCCTGTTAATTCACCCACCACTACATCCTCTTCCTGTTAATACACCCACCACTACATCCTCTTCCTGTTAATACACCACCACTACATCCTCTTCCTGTTTATACACCCACCACTACATCCTCTTCCTGTTAATTCACCCACCACTACATCCTCTTCCTGTTAATACTCCCACCACTACATCCTCTTCCTGTTAAATCACCCACCACTACATCCTCTTCCTGTTTATACACCCACCACTACATCCTCTTCCTGTTAATACACCCACCACTACATCCTCTTCCTGTTAAATCACCCACCACTACATCCTCTTCCTGTTAATACTCCCACCACTACATCCTCTTCCTGTTAAATCACCCACCACTACATCCTCTTCCTGTTAATACTCCCACCACTACATCCTCTTCCTGTTAATACACCCACCACTACATCCTCTTCCTGTTAATTCACCCACCACTACATCCTCTTCCTGTTAATACACCCACCACTACATCCTCTTCCTCTTAATACTCCCACCACTACATCCTCTTCCTGTTAATACTCCCACCACTACGTCCTCTTCCTGCTAATACTCCACCACTACATCCTCTTCCTGTTAATACACCCACCACTACATCCTCTTCCTGTTAATACACCCACCACTACATCCTCTTCCTGTTAATACTCCCACCACTACATCCTCTTCCTGTTAATACACCCACCACTACATCCTCTTCCTGTTAATACACCCACCACTACATCCTCTTCCTGTTAATACACCAACAACCCTAACGTCTGGTCTGACGATCTGTCCTCTTGTTGTGCCACCCCAAATGCACCATATTCAATATATAGTACACAACTTTGGTGCACTATAAAGGGAATGGGGTGTCATTTGGGATGTTGTTCACATTAGTACTTTGGTCCTGATAGGGCATAGGGTGTGTGTACAATCACACTGTTTCCTTTCTGTCAGCACCACGCTATGGCCCTGTGTGTGTGTGTGTGTGTGTGTGTGTGTGTGTGTGTGTGTGTGAGAGATGTGTGTGTGTGTATGTGTGTGTGTGTGAAAGTGTGTGTGTGTGTGTGTGTGTGTGTGTGTGTGTGTGTGTGTGTGTGTGTCTTGGGTTATAGAAATTCAAGCACAAGCATATTTTATTTGGATTTAAAATGTACACACAGCTGCTGGATCACCTATATCTGCTAATATAAATCAGGGGAGACAGAGGGGATGGAGGAGAGAGAGAGAGGGATAGGGAGAGAGAGGAGAGGAGAGGAGTGGAGGGAGAGTGATGGGGAGGATGGGAGAGGGAGGAGAGGAGATGGAGAGGACGGGGAGGAGGGAGGAGAGGAGAGGAGAGGAGAGACAGGAGAGTGACGGGGAGGAGGGATGGGAGAGAGGTGAGGGATGAAGGGATAGGTGGTAAAGAGAGCGGGGGAGAGAGGGTGGGGAGAGGAGGAGGTAGTGTAGTGATTGATGGGGTGTAGACAGGCCCTGCCATTCTCTAGAGCCCTCCACAGTGCTGGAGAAATGGCAGACACACTGCAGCAGACTAGAGGGTGTCAGTGTGTGCGTCGGTGTGTGAGAGAGAGAGTTTAAGAGGGTTTCCACTCTCCCAGAGTGGTTGTCTGAACTTCTATAAACTGGTGTGTGTTTGTGTGGTATTCTCCAGGTAGCACTGTGTTAGTGTCTCTCTGTCTGTAAGACAGGGGCTGTGTGTCTCTCTGTCTGTAAGACAGGGGCTGTGTGTCTCTCTGTCTGTAAGACAGGGGCTGTGTGTCTCTTCTCTGTCAGACAGGGCCTTTGTGTCTCTCTGTCTGTTAGATAGGGGCTGTGTGTCTCTCTGTCTGTAAGACAGGGCCTTTGTGTCTCTCTGTCTGTTAGACAGGGGCTGTGTGTCTCTCTGTCTGTTAGACAGGGCTGTGTGTCTCTGTCTGTAAGACAGGGCCTTTGTGTCTCTCTGTCTGTAAGACAGGGGCTGTGTGTCTCTCTGTCTGTAAGACAGGGCATTTGTGTCTCTCTGTCTGTTAGACAGGGGATGTGTGTTTCTCTCTCTGTTAAACAGGGGCTGTGTGGTTCTCTGTCTGTTAGACAGAGGCTGTGTAGTTCTCTCTCTGTTAGACAGGGACTGTGTAGTTCTCTCTCTGTTAGACAGGGACTGTGTAGTTCTCTCTCTGTTAGACAGGGGCTGTGTGTTTCTCTCTCTGTTAGACAGGGACTGTGTAGTTCTCTCTCTGTTAGACAGGGACTGTGTAGTTCTCTCTCTGTTAGACAGGGGCTGTGTGTTTCTTCTCTGTAAGACAGGGACTGTGTGTTTTCTGTCTTTATGACGCGGCCTGTGTTCTAAATGGCACCTCATTCCCTATTTAGTGCACTTCTTCTATACTTATGTCAATATAGGGTTTGGTAAGTCTACCTTTTGCAGTGTGAGTCAACGTATATTCATTTGTACTTCTTTATTTGACATTGTACATGTCAACACGATGCAGTACAGAGGGGATTCTACTAGGTGAATATATCTGGATGTTATGTCTCCTGCTCGATACGCTCAAGAACACGCACGCACACACACACACACACACACACACACACACAGAGTGACACACACACACACACACACACAACACACACACACACACACACACACACACACACACACACACACACACACACACACACACACACACACACACAGACAGACAGACAATATCAGCAGAAACAGAGGTGTGTGTGCTCTCTCTATCCTCTTCCCCCCATCTCCCCATCTCCCATCTAAACTTTACAAATACAATACTGTCTATTGCACAAATAATATGTAGGATTTTCATCCCATAGCTTCACGGAGGAGAGAATATTAAAGAGAAAACCTTGGGTACATTTCTTTTACGTATGTGATCGGGACGACAGTTTATCAAATAAAAGCTAGTGTTGTAAACCCTGGAAGAGCCCAACGTGATTAACACGAGATGAAATACAACCAAGTGTTTCTGTTTGAAGTCAAAGCCGTTGCTTCAGAAAGACGCTACTCGCTCATCGCTGAAGAAACGTCTAATGGGAATTTGAAAAGCTTTGTATTTTGATCAAAATGAAGGTGGTTAATGTGTAACGGCAGGGAATTAAAACAAGAGGGACAAAAAGAGAGGGACAGATAGAGAGATTAAGACAGAAAAAAGTGAATAAGAGAGAGAGAGGTGCTAATGTGTTTTCAGGGCCCATCGAGTCATCATTCTGCTAGTAATTAGTGAGAGAGAGAGACAGAGAGATGGGAGAGAGAGAGAGAGAGAGAGAAAGACAGAGAGAGACAGAGAGAAGAGAAAGACAGAGAGAGACAGAGAGACAAAGAGATGGGAGAGACAGAGAGATGGGAGAGATCAGAGAGAGACAGAGAGACAGAGAGACAGAGAGGTGGGAGAGACAGAGAGATGGGAGAGAGAGAGAGATGGGAGAGACTGAGAGATCCCAGAGAGAGAGAAAGACAGAGAGAGACAGAGAGAGACAAAGAGATGGGAGAGACAGAGAGATGGGAGAGATCAGAGCCAAGAGAGGGAGAGAGAGAGAGAGAGATGGGAGAGACAGAGAGATGTGAGAGAGAGAGTAAGAGAGAGCGAGAGAGAGAGATAGAGCGAGAGAGAGGAGAGAGAGAGAGAGGAGAGAAGAATAACACTTGTATGGATAGTAAATTGTAGCTGTATTGTGAGAGTTCTTGGCAGCCTTTGATCAGTTATTGATCATAATTTGTTTTTGAAAAAAATAATGACTTGGTTCTGCTTTACATCAGCTGCCATCACATGGTTGGAGAGTTCCTTATCCAATAGAACCCAGAGAGAGTTCCTTATCCAATAGAACCCAGAGAGTTCCTTATCCAATAGAACCCAGTGAGAGTTCCTTATCCAATAGAACCCAGAGAGAGTTCTTCCAATAGAACCCAGAGAGTGTTCATTATCCAATAGAACCTAGATAGAGTTCCTTATCCAATAGAACCCAGAGAGTTCCTTATCCAATAGAACCCAGAGAGAGTTCCTTATCCAATAGAACCCAGTGAGAGTTCCTTATCCAATAGAACCCAGAGAGAGTTCCTTATCCAATAGAACCCAGAGAGTGTTCATTATCCAATAGAACCTAGATAGAGTTCCTTATCCAATAGAACCCAGAGAGAGTTCCTTATCCAATAGAACCCAGAGAGAGTTCCTTATCCAATAGAACCAGAGAAGTTCCTTATCCAATAGAACCAGAGAGAGTTCCTTATCCAATAGAACCCAGCGAGAGTTCCTTATCCAATAGAACCCAGAAGAGTTCCTATCCAATAGAACCCAGAGAGTGTTCATTATCCAATAGAACCTAGATAGAGTTCCTTATCCAATAGAACCCAGAGAGAGTTCCTTATCCAATAGAACCCAGTGAGAGTTCCTTATCCAATAGAACCCAGAGAGAGTTCCTTATCCAATAGAACCCAGAGAGTGTTCATTATCCAATAGAACCTAGATAGAGTTCCTTATCCAATAGAACCCAGAGAGAGTTCCTTATCCAATAGAACCCAGAGAGAGTTCCTTATCCAATAGAACCAGAGAGAGTTCCTTGTCCAATAGAACCCAGAGAGAGTTCCTTATCCAATAGAACCCAGAGAGAGTTCCTTATCCATAGAACCACAGAGAGTTCTTCAGTGGAAGCTCTGACACCAGATATGTACAGTGTGGTGAGCCCCAGAACACTGGCCATGGACCATTACTCTGTTTATCATGTTGCCGCAGGTCTGACGAAGCTAGAATGACTATGTATACAGATGATTCCACTCTACATGTCAGCCCACAAAGCCAGTGAGCTCACTGACCTTCTAAATAAGGAGTTACAGTCAGCATCAGAACATCTGATTACATAATTAACAGGCCTTGAACACATCTACAACTAAAAGCATTGTATTTGGATCAAAACCTTCTATGAACTGAACCTTAGGTAGAACAATGGATGGTCAATTATCATGGTCAAGTCATACTGAGCTGGACTAGTTGTTCAGTCTCTGGTCTTGTCCCATCTTGATTCATGTCTGGTAATATGGTCAAGTGCAGCCAAGGAAGACCGAGCCAAGCTGCAGCTGACTCAAAACAGAGCAGCAAACCTTGCCCTTAACTACACACAAAACTAACATCAACAACATGCAGGCCGGTCTTTCCTGGTTGAGGGTTGACGAGAGATGAGCTGCTCATCTTCTAGTATTTATAAGAAATATTACAACGATAAAAATTCCAGATTATTTGCAAATTCAGGTAACATTCAGCTCAGACACCCATACATACACCACAAGCCCTGCCACCAGGGGTCTCTTCAGACACTCATACATACACCACAAGACCTGCCGCCAATTGTCATTTCAGACACTCGTACATACACCACAATACCTGCCACCAGGGATCTCTTCAGACACCCATACATACACCACAAGACCTGCCCACAGGGGTCTCTTCAGACACTCATACATAAACCACAAGACCTGCCCCTAGGGGTCTCTTCAGACACCCATGCATACACCACAAGACCTGCCCCTAGGGGTCTCTCAGACACCCATACATACACCACAAGACCTGCCCCCAGGGGTCTCTTCAGACACTCATACATACACCCCAAGACCTGCCACCAGGGGTCTCTTCACAGTACCCAAGTCCAAAAGGAATTCACGGCAACACAAAGTATTATATAGAGCCATGATCGCATGGATCTCCCTTCCATCTCCTATTACTCAAGCAAACAGCACATGACCCTGTAATAGGGTTAGAGGCAGAGAATCCCAGTGGAAAGAGGGGAACCGGCCAGGCAGAGACAGCAAGGGCGGTTCGTTGCTCCAGAGCCTTTTTCCATTCACCTTCCCACTCCTGGGCCAGACTACACTCAATCATATGACCCACTTAAGAGATGAGTCTTCAGTAAAGACTTAAAGGTTGAGACCGAGTTTGCGTCTCTGCCATGGGTAGGCAGACCATTCCATAAAAATGGAGCTCTATAGGAGAAAGCCCTGCCTCCAGCTATTTGCTTAGAAATTCTAGGGACAATTAGGAGGCCTGCGTCTTGTGACCATAGCGTACGTGTAGGTATGTACGGCAGGACCAAATCAGAGAGATAGGTAGGAGCAAGCCCATGTAATGCTTTGTAGGTTAGCAGTAAAACCTTGAAATCAGCCCTTGCTTTGACAGGAAGCCAGTGTAGAGAGGCTAGCACTGGAGTAATATGATCAAATTTTGGGGTTCTAGTCAGGATTCTAGCAGCCGTATTTAGCACTAACTGAAGTTTATTTAGTGCTTTATCCGGGTAGCCGGAAAGTAGAGCATTGCAGTAGTCTAACCTAGAAGTGACAAAAGCATGGATGAATTTTTCTGCATCATTTTTGGACAGAAAGTTTCTGATTTTTGCAATGTTACGTAGATGGAAAAAAGCTGTCCTTGAAATGGTCTTGATATGTTCTTCAAAAGAGAGATCAGGGTCCAGAGTAACGCCGAGGTCCTTCACAGTTTTATTTGAGACGACTGTACAACCATTAAGATTAATTGTCAGATTCAACAGAAGATCTCTTTGTTTCTTGGGACCTAGAACAAGCATCTCTGTTTTGTCCGAGTTTAAAAGTAGAAAGTTTGCAGCCATCCACTTCCTTATGTCTGAAACACATGCTTCTAGCAAGGGCAATTTTGGGGCTTCACCATGTTTCATTGAAATGTACAGCTGTGTGTCATCCGCATAGCAGTGAAAGTTAACATTATGTTTTCGAATAACATCCCCAAGAGGTAAAATATATAGTGAAAACAATAGTGGTCCTAAAACGGAACCTTGAGGAACACCAAAATTTACAGTTGATTTGTCAGAGGACAAACCATTCACAGAGACAAACTGATATCTTTCCGACAGATAAGATCTAAACCAGGCCAGAACTTGTCCGTGTAGACCAATTTGGGTTTCCAATCTCTCCAAAAGAATGTAGTGATCGATGGTATCAAAAGCAGCACTAAGGTCTAGTAGCACGCGGACAGATGCAGAGCCTCGGTCCGATGCCATTAAAATGTCATTTACCACCTTCACAAGTGCCGTCTCAGTGCTATGATGGGGTCTAAAACCAGACTGAAGCATTTCGTATACATTGTTTGTCTTCAGGAAGGCAGTGAGTTGCTGCGCAACAGCCTTTTCTAAGATTTTTGAGACGAATGGAAGATTCGATATAAGCCGATAGTTTTTTATATTTTGGCTTTTTCAAGAGAGGCTTTATTACTGCCACTTTTAGTGAGTTTGGTACACATCCTTTGGATAGAGAGCCGTTTATTATGTTCAACATAGGAGGGCCAAGCACAGGAAGCAGCTCTTTCAGTAGTTTAGTTGGAATAGGGTCCAGTAAGCAGCTTGAAGGTTTAGAGGCCATGATTATTTTCATCATTGTGTCAAGAGATATAGTACTAAAACACTTGAGCGTCTCTCTTGATCCTAGGTCCTGGCAGAGTTGTGCAGACTCAGGACAACTGAGCTTTGAAGGAATACGCAGATTTAAAGAGGAGTCCGTAATCTGCTTTCTAATAATCATAATCTTTTCCTCAAAGAAGTTCATGAATTTATCACTGCTAAAGTGAAAGCTATCCTCTCTTGGGGAATGCTGCTTTTTAGTTAGCTTTGCGACAGTATCAAAAAGGAATTTCGGATTGTTCTTATTTTCCTCAATTAAGTTAGAAAAATAGGATGATCGAGCAGCAGTAAGGGCTCTTCGGTACTGCACGGTACTGTCTTTCCAAGCTAGTTAGAAGACTTCCAGTTTGGTGTAGCAGCAGTAAGGGCTCTTCGGTACTGCATGGTACTGTCTTTCCAAGCCAGTCGGAAGACTTCCAGTGTTCTGTTACTCGTCCTGTTCTTTGTTGTTATCTGGAGCCCAGGAAGAATCGCTGCTGCTTCAGTGAAACCTAATGGGGATCTGAATAAACTAATGAGACAGGAAGCTGACGGGGGTGGCTATTAACTAAGGTTTATATTGCTGTGAATATGACTCTCAAAACGCCGGGTGTCGAGAGGTTAACTGGAATCGTGCATGATGATGAAAACCCAGGGCTAAATCTCAAATAGCACTCTATTCCCTATGTCGGGCACCTCTTTTGTGCCCATTGGCATCTATTCAAAGTTAGTGCACTATATAGTCGATAGGGTTCTTTTTGGGATGCACAGAGCTGTGTAAAGATCCATTTTAATATGTGAAAACTATTGATAATATGGTGCTTCTAGATCTGGTAATGAATTACCAGCTCCTCAACATTAACTAGTCTGGTAATACCAGCTCCTCAACATTAACTTGTCTGGTAATACCAGCTCCTCAACATTAACTTGTCTGGTAATACCAGCTCCTCAACGTTAACTAGTCTGGTAATACCAGCTCCTCAACGTTAACTAGTCTGGTAATACCAGCTCCTCAACATTAACTTGTCTGGTAATACCAGCTCCTCAACGTTAACTAGTCTGGTAATACCAGCTCCTCAACATTAACTAGTCTGGTAATACCAGCTCCTCAACATTAACTCGTCTGGTAATACCAGCTCCTCAACGTTAACTAGTCTGGTAATACCAGCTCCTCAACATTAACTAGTCTGGTAAATACCAGCTCCTCAACATTAACTAGTCTGGTAATACCAGCTCCTCAACATTAACTTGTCTGGTAATACCAGCTCCTCAACGTTAACTAGTCTGGTAATACCAGCTCCTCAACATTAACTTGTCTGGTAATACCAGCTCCTCAACATTAACTAGTCTGGTAAAACCAGCTCCTCAACATTAACTAGTCTGGTAAAACCAGCTCCTCAACGTTAACTAGTCTGGTAAAACCAGCTCCTCAACATTAACTAGTCTGAAGTATTGTCACGTAATGACCTTAGTTCCTTTGTTATGTCTCTATTTTAGTTTGGTCAGGGCGTGAGTTGGGGTGGGCATTCTATGTTTTGTTCTGTGTATTATATTTCTAGGTGTTTGGCCTGGTATGGTTCCCAATTAGAGGCAGCTGTCAGTCGTTGTCTCTGATTGGGAACCATACTTAGGCAGCCTGTTTTCCCACTATGGGTTGAGGGTAGTTATTTTCTGTTTTGTGTATTGCACCTTGCAGAACTTTTCGTTTGTCGGTTTGCTGTTTTTTTGTTCAAGTATTCGTATTGGTCTTCTCCTTCTCCCAACACCAGACGTTACAAGTATCAAATAATGAAGAGACAACCTTCTTCACAGTATGTCATCTCGACACAGGTGAACACCACCCATTAGAAAAGACAAGTTATCTGTTGTTTGGTCACCTGTCTTGTCTAGTGTGTGTTGTTTACACTCGTTGTTTGACACTGGTCTGAAGTTATATAGTATGAAGTCTGTGTAAAGCTTTAGTTTGATTGCTCTGTATATTTGTGGTTGATATTATATTGACACATGTGGACACATTTTAGTTCGCCAATGACTTGGTTGTCTGCTTAGTTTCTCCACTTTATCCTTCCCTCCTCATCTCATCAATCCTGTACAAACTTAGCTTGACATTTCACTCGTGGAAAAGGACAAGTGGTTGGCTGGTGCCCTTGATTTTGCCCTGGTCTCCCTTCTCTCCCTTCTCTCCCTTCTCCCCTTCTCTCCCTTCTCTCCCTTCTCTCCCTTCTCTCCCTTCTCTCCCTTCTCCCCTTCTCTCCCTTCTCTCCCTTCTCCCCTTCTCTCCCTTCTCTCCCTTCTCCCCTTCTCTCCCTTCTCTCCCTTCTCTCCCCTTCTCTCCCCTTCTCCCCTTCTCTCCCTTCTCTCCCTTCTCTCCCTTCTCTTTTTTCTCTCCTTCTCTCCCTTCTCTCCCCTTCTCTCCCTTCTCTCCCTTCTCTCCCTTCTCTCCCCTTTTCTCTCCCTTTCTCTCCCCTTTCTCTCCCTTCTCTCCCTTCTCTCCCCTTCTCTCCCTTCTCTCTTCTCTCTCCCCTTCTCTCTCTTCTCTCCCTTTTCTCCCTTCTCTCCCTTCTCTCCCGTCTCTCCCTTCTCTCCCCTTTTCTTCCCTTCTCTCCCCCTTCTCTCCCTTCTCTCCCCTTTTCTTCCCTTCTCTCCCTTCTCTCCCTTCTCTCCCTTCTCTCCCCTTCTCTCCCCTTCTCTCCCTTCTCTCCCTTCTCTCCCTTCTCTCCCTTCTCTCCCCTTTTCTCTCCCCTTCTCTCCCTTCTCTCCCTTCTCTCCTTCTCTCCCTTCTCTCCCTTTTCTCCCTTCTCTCCCCTTTTCTCTCCCTTCTCTCCCTTCTCTCCCTTCTCTCCCCTTCTCTCCCTTTTCTCCCCTTCTCTCCCTTCTCTCCCTTCTCCCCCTTCTCTCCCCTTCTCTCCCTTCTCCCCCTTCTCTCCCTTCTCTCCCTTCTCTCCCTTCTCTCCCCTTCTCTCCCTTCTCTCCCTTCTCTCCCCTTCTCTCCCCTTCTCTCCCTTCTCTCCCTTCTCTCCCTTCTCCCCTTCTCTCCCTTCTCTCCCTTCTCTCTCTTCTCTCCCCTTTTCTCTCCCTTCTCTCCCCTTTCTTCCTCTCTCTCTTCTCTCCCTTATCTCCCTTCTCTCCCTTCTCTCCCTTCTCTCCCCTTCTCTCCCCCTTCTCTCCCTTCTCTCCCTTCTCTCCCTTCTCTCCCCTTTTCTCTCCCCTTCTTTTCTCCCTTCTCTCCCTTCTCTCCGTTCTCTCCCTTCTCTCCCCTTTTCTCTCCCTTCTCTCCCTTTCTCTCCCTTCTCTCCCTTCTCTCCCCTTCTCTCCCTTTTCTCCCCTTCTCTCCCTTCTCTCCCTTCTCCCCCCTTCTCTCCCCTTTCTCCCCTTCTCTCCCTTCTCCCCTTCTCTCCCTTCTCCCTTCTCTCCCTTCTCTCCCTTCTCTCCCTTCTCTCCCTTTTCTCTCCCTTCTCTCCCTTCTCTCCCTTCTCCCCTTCTCTCCCCTTCTCTCCCTTCTCTCCCTTCTCTCCCTTCTCTCCCTTCTCTCCCTTCTCTCCCTTCTCTCCCCTTTTCTCTCCCTTCTCTCCCCTTTTCTTCCCTTCTCTCTCTTATCTCCCTTATCTCCCTTCTCTCCTTCTCTCCCCCTTTTCTCTCCCCTTCTCTCCCTTTTCTCCCTTCTCTCCCTTCTCTCCCTTCTCTCCCTTCTCTCCCCTTTTCTCTCCCTACTCTCCCTTCTCTCCCCCTTCTCTCCCTTCTCTCCCTTTTCTTCCCTTCTCTCTCTTCTCTCCCTTCTCTCCCTTCTCTCCCTTCTCTCCCTTCTCTCCCTTCTCTCCCTTCTCCCCTTCTCTCCCCCTTCTCTCCCTTCTCTCCCTTCTCTCCCTTCTCTCCCCTTTTCTCTCCCCTTTTCTTCCTTCTCTCCCTTCTCTCCTTCTCTCCCTTCTCTCCCCTTCTCTCCCCTTCTCTCTCTTCTCTCCCTTCTCCCCCTTCTCTCCCCTTTTCCCTTCTCCCCCCTTCTCTCCCTTCTCTCCCTTCTCTCCCTTCTCTCCCTTCTCTCCCTTCTCTCCCTTCTCTCCCTTCTCTCTCCCTCTTCTCTCCCCTTTTCTCCCTTCTCTCCCCTTTCGCCCTTTTCTCCCCTTCTCTCCCCTTTTCTCTCCCCTTCTCTCCCCTTTCTCTCCCTTCTCTCCCTTCTCTCCCTTCTCTCCCTTCTCTCCCCTTTTCTCTCCCTTCTCTCCCCTTTTCTTCCCTCTCTCTCTCTTCTCTCCCTTATCTCCCTTCTCTCCCTTTCTCCCTTCTCCCCTTCTCTCCCCTTCTCTCCCTTCTCTCCCTTCTCTCCCTTCTCTCCCTTCTCCCCTTCTCTCCCTTCTCTCCCTTCTCTCCCTTCTCTCCCTTCTCTCCCCTTTTCTCTCCCCCTTTTCTCCCTTCTCTCCCCTTCTCTCCGTTCTCTTCCCTTCTCTCCCCTTTTCTCCCCTTCTCTCCCTTTTTCTCCCCTTCTCTCCCTTCTCTCCCTTCTCTCCCTTCTCTCCCTTCTCTCCCCCTTCTCTCCCTTTTCTCCCTTTTTTCCTTCTCTCTTCTCTCCCTTCTCTCCCTTCTCTCCCTTCTCTCCCTTCTCCCCTTCTCCCCTTTTCTCCCCTTTTCTTTCCTTCTCTCCCTTTTCTTTCCTTCTCTCCCCTTTTCTTCCCTTCTCTCCCTTCTCTCCCTTCTCTCCCTTCTCTCCCCTTTCTCTCCCTTCTCTCCCTTCTCTCCCTTCTCTCCCTTCTCTCCCCTTCTCTCCCTTTTCTCCCCTTCTCTCCCTTTTCTCCCCTTTTCTCTCCCTTCTCTCCCTTCTCTCCCTTCTCTCCCTTCTCTCCCTTCTCTCCCCTTCTCTCCCTTTTCCCCCTTTTCTCCCTTTTCTCTCCCTTCTCTCCCTTCTCTCCCTTCTCTCCCTTCTCTCCTTCTCTCCCTTCTCTCCCTTCTCTCCCCTTTTCTTCCCTTCTCTCCCTTCTCTCTCTTCTCTCCCTTCTCTCCCCTTTTCTTCCTTTCTCCCTTCTCTCCCCTTTTCTCTCCCCCTTCTCTCCCCCTTTCTTCCCTTCTCTCCCTTCTCTCCCTTCTCTCCCTTCTCTCCCTTCTCTCCCTTCTCTCCCTTCTCTCTCTTCTCTCCCTTCTCTCCCCTTTTCTCCCCTTTTCTCCCCTTTTCTTCCCTTCTCTCCCTTCTCTTCCCTTCTCTCCCCTTCTCTTCCCTTCTTCCCTTCTCTCCCTTCTCCCCTTTTCTCCCCTTTTCTTTCCTTCTCTCCCTTTTCTTTCCTTCTCTCCCATC
>NW_027012877.1:0-17968 GCF_036934945.1 Oncorhynchus masou masou
CTCCTGTAAAACCCTATCATCAGTTATCCTGTACATGCCTCCTGTAAAACCCTATCATCAGTTATCCTGTACATGCCTCCTGTAAAACCCTATCATCAGTTATCCTGTACATGCCTCCTGTAAAACCCTATCATCAGTTATCCTGTACATGCCTCCTGTAAAACCCTATCATCAGTTATCCTGTACATGCCTCCTGTAAAACCCTATCATCAGTTATCCTGTACATGCCTCCTGTAAAACCCTATCATCAGTTATCCATGTACATGCCTCCTGTAAAACCCTATCATCAGTTATCCTGTACCAGCCTCCTGTAAAACCCTATCATCAGTTATCCTGTACCAGCCTCCCTGTAAAACCCTATCATCAGTTATCCTGTACCATGCCTCCTGTAAAACCCTATCATCAGTTATCCTGTACATGCCTCCTGTAAAACCCTATCATCAGTTATCCTGTACATGCCTCCTGTAAAACCCTATCATCAGTTATCCTGTACATGCCTCCTGTAAAACCCTATCATCAGTTATCCTGTACCAGCCTCCTGTAAAACCCTATCATCAGTTATCATGTACATGCCTCCTGTAAAACCCTATCATCAGTTATCCTGTACCAGCCTCCTGTAAAACCCTATCATCAGTTATCCTGTACATGCCTCCTGTAAAACCCTATCATCAGTTATCCTGTACATCAGCCTGTACATGCCTCCTGTAAAACCCTATCATCAGTTATCCTGTACATGCCTCCTGTAAAACCCTATCATCAGTTATCCTGTACATGCCTCCTGTAAACCCTATCATCAGTTATCCTGTACATGCCTCCTGTAAAACCCTATCATCAGTTATCCTGTACATGCCTCCTGTAAAACCCTATCATCAGTTATCCTGTACATGCCTCCTGTAAAACCCTATCATCAGTTATCCTGTACATGCCTCCTGTAAAACCCTATCATCAGTTATCCTGTTACCAGCCTCCTCACTGTAAAACCCTATCATCAGTTATCCTGTACCAGCCTCCTGTAAAACCCTATCATCAGTTATCCTGTACATGCCTCCTGTAAAACCCTATCATCAGTTATCCTGTACATGCCTCCTGTAAACCCTATCATCAGTTATCCTGTACATGCCTCCTGTAAAACCCTATCATCAGTTATCATGTACATGCCTCCTGTAAAACCCTATCATCAGTTATCCTGTACATGCCTCCTGTAAAACCCTATCATCAGTTATCATGTACATGCCTCCTGTAAAACCCTATCATCAGTTATCCTGTACATGCCTCCTTAAAACCCTATCATCCAGTTATCTACATGTGTAAAACCCTATCATCAGTGAGCCTGTACATGCCTCCTGTAAAACCCTATCATCAGTTATCCTGTACATGCCTCTGTAAAACCCTATCATCAGTGAGCCTGTACATGCCTCCTAAGGGATTTCACCCCGTAGTGGACAAAAATGAATGGCAAGTTATTGGCATAGGCCAAACCATGCACACATTGGCCAATACCACCCAAAGCGGCGTTGATTCATGCAAAGTTTACTGCTATTGCCATATGGGTATTGCCAGTTGTAACACTTCAAAATCCAACAGGTGGCGATTGCACTCCACCATGGTTTTTCATATTGGTATTGGACTCCAAGTCAACATCCAAAAGCCAAATTTTGAAAAAACGAATTTTTTGAAAAAACGTATCACCCCTTAAAAAAGTGCTTTCTGGACCGTTTTTTTCGAAATTCTTTCGCTTTTTTGACAATTACACATGTATAAGAACTGTATGAAAATACTTTTGTCCAATTTTATTAACATAATTTTTTTTTTTTTTTTTTACTTGCGCATATTGCATATGTTTTGTCCATTTGCAATATGATTTCATAGGAAGTCAGAAGTCAAAAGTCAAAAATTCTTAAATTTCATAAAAACTTCACACACCCCTAAAAAAGTGCTTTCTGGACCGTTTTTCGAAATTTTTTCGCATTTTGTGTCAGTTACACACGTATAAGAACTGTATCAACATACTTTAGTCATATTTTATTATCATAATTTTTTTTTTTTTTACTTGCGCATATTGCATGTGTTTTGTCCATCTGCAATATGATTTCATAGGAAGTCAGAAGTCAAAAGTCAAAAATTATTAAATTTCATAAAAAACTTCACACACCCCTAAAAAAGTGCTTTCTGGACCGTTTTTCGAAATTTTTTCGAATTTTGTGTCAGTTACACACGTATAAGAACTGTATCAACATACTTTAGTCATATTTTATTATTATAATTTTTTTTTTTTTTTTTGCTTGTGCATAAGGCATATGTTTTGTGGGGGCCAAATGTCATAAGAAATTTGACATGCTCAAAAATCCTTCAGAAATGCAAAATTGACTGGCCTGATGAACTCGGGATGGCCGGGCAGTGATTGTTGTTCCTTTCAATCACTCGTGGTGTTGATTTCATCATGTCCATTTGTTTATGTTTTCTCACTTTTGCAAAGTCACTGTGCATTTGCCATATGGTTAACTGGGCAGTCACCATCACCAATTTGTCATGCCATAAAAATCATGCAGGAATGCCAAATTGACTGGCCCGATGACCTCAGGATGGCTGGGCAGTGATTTTGGTACCTCTCCATGGCTCGTTTGGGTTGATTTCAGAATGTCGCTTTTGGTGATGGTACCTCACTGTTAAAACATATTGCAAATGTTCCTTACTTTTGCAAAGTCACTGAAAATTTTTGCAGGAATGCCAAATTGACTGGCCCGATGACCTCGGGATGGCTTGGCAGTGATTCTGGTACCTCTCCATCACTCGTTTGGGTTGATTTCAGAATGTCCATTTGGTGATGTTTTCTCACTTTCAAAGTCACTGTGCATTTGCCATATGGTTAACTGGGCAGTCACCATCACCAATTTGTCATGCCATAAAAATCATGCAGGAATGCCAAATTGACTGGCCCGATGACTCGGGATGGCTGGGCAGTGATTCTGGAACCTCTCCATGGCTCGTTTGGCTTGATTTCAGAATGTCGCTTTTGGTGATGGTACCTCACCGCTTAAACATATTGCTAATGGACAAGAGTCACCTGCAAAGTCACCGTCCATCAGTCAATTTGATATCATTCAAAGCTAACTATTGGAGGCACTGTCAGTCTCGGGACGCACCCCAATGATACGTCCCTCCATCCATGTTGTGTATCTGTGTGATTTAGTTTTCCTTTGAATTTTTATGGGAAAAATGACTGATTTACAGTTCATGGGGGTTGCCTAATCATATATATGAAGTTTTGGAAAGATCTGATATTTTTAACCCCTCCAAACTGCCCATGAGACACCAATTATGGCACTTCCGGTTGGCACAGGAAGCTGTAACTCAACATACATCCTCATGGGGATGGGGTATTCCATTAGAGAATCCTGAGTTTTAAGTCTTTACCATGAAAACTGACTGATTTACACAGGGTTCAATGCACTATGTCCATCAAATTGCAGGCAGTGTATGGGTAACACTTTTAGGGCGATTTGGACCACTTCCGGTTGGTCCAGGAAGCTTAGAATCGACACAGGTAGACCTTATAGTGGTCTGATGGACTGGTACCAAAGACAGGTTCATACAACATTCATAACCCATATAGACTCCAGGTTGTATTTAGTGGAGCAGCCAATATATTCCTATGGGGAGAGAAGTCAATGAACACTGTTTTTATGTAAACACCTTCTTTTGACTGTGAAGGGTTAATGTCACACGGTCAAGGATAGGCTTGGACAGATCAGGAGGACCTTAGGAACAGTCCTGTGGTTGAATTGTCTTTCTAAACCTAACGGTTCCGCCGCTGTCACCCAAAATCAAATGACGTACTGGTGAAGGCTTCATATTGGGCCTATTTTTCTCATGGTCCGCGCTCAGACCGAGCGAGCTACGGTCAAGCTGGGCACCTCGTTGGACTCGGCACAGTCTGGACACTATGGTCATGCCATTGTTTGTGTTGATTTCAGAATGTCCATTTGGTCATGTTTTCTCACTTTTGCAAAGTCACTGTGCATTTGCCATATGGTTAACTGGGCAGTCACCATCACCAATTTGTCATGCCATAAAAATCATGCAGGAATGCCAAATTGACTGGCCCGATGACATAGGGATGGCTGGGCAGTGATACTGGTACCTCTCCATCGCTCGTTTGGGTTGATTTCAGAATGTCGCTTTTGGTGATGGTACCTCACTGTTAAAACATATTGCAAATGTTCCTTACTTTTGCAAAGTCACTGAAAATTTTTGCAGGAATGCCAAATTGACTGGCCCGATGACCTCGGGATGGATTGGCAGTGATTCTGGTACCTCTCCATCACTCGTTTGGGTTGATTTCAGAATGTCCATTTGGTCATGTTTTCTCACTTTTGCAAAGTCACTGTGCATTTGCCATATGGTTAACTGGGCAGTCACCATCACCAATTTGTCATGCCATAAAAATCATGCAGGAATGCCAAATTGACTGGCCCGATGACCTCGGGATGGCTGGGCAGTGATACTGGTACCTCTCCATGGCTCGTTTGGGTTGATTTCAGAATGTCGCTTTTGGTGATGGTACCTCACTGTTAAAACATATTGCAAATGTTCCTTACTTTTGCAAAGTCACTGAAAATTTGTGCAGGAATGCCAAATTGACTGGCCCGATGACCTCGGGATGGCTGGGCAGTGATTCTGGTACCTCTCCATCGCTCGTTTGGGTTGATTTCAGAATGTCCATTTGGTGATTTTTCTCACTCTTTCAAAGTCACTGTGCATTTGCCATATGGTTAACTGGGCAGTCACCATCACCAATTTGTCATGCCATAAAAATCATGCAGGAATGCCAAATTGACTGGCCCGATGACCTCGGGATGGCTGGGCAGTGATACTGGTACCTCTCCATGGCTCGTTTGGGTTGATTTCAGAATGTCCATTTGGTGATGGTACCTCACTGTTAAAACATATTGCAAATGTTCCTTACTTTTGCAAAGTCACTGAAAATTTTTGCAGGAATGCCAAATTGACTGGCCCGATGACCTCGGGATGGCTGGGCAGTGATTCTGGTACCTCTCCATCACTCGTTTGGGTTGATTTCAGAATGTCGCTTTTGGTGATGGTACCTCACCGCTTAAACATATTGCTAATGGACAAGAGTCACCTGCAAGTCACTGTCCATCAGTCAATTTGATATCATTCAAAGCTAACTATTGGAGGCACTGTCAGTCTCTACGCACCCCAATGATACGTCCCTCCATCCATGTTGTGTATCTGTGTGATTTAGTTTTCCTTTGAATTTTTATGGGAAAAATGACTGATTTACAGTTCATGGGGGTTGCCTAATCATATATATGAAGTTTTGGAAAGATCTGATATTTTTAACCCCTCCAAACAGCCCATGAGACACCAATTATGGCACTTCCGGTTGGCACAGGAAGCTGTAACTCAACATACATCCTCATTGGGGTATTCCATTAGAGAATCCTGAGTTTTAAGTCTTTACCATGAAAACTGACTGATTTACACAGGGTTCAATGCACTATGTCCATCAAATTGCAGGCAGTGTATGGGTATACACTTTTAGGGCGATTTGAACCACTTCCGGTTGGTCCAGGAAGCTTAGAATCGACACAGGTAGACCTTATAGTGGTCTGATGGACTGGTACCAAAGACAGGTTCATACAACATTCATAACCCATATAGACTCCAGGTTGTATTTAGTGGAGCAGCCAATATATTCCTATGGGGAGAGAAGTCAATGAACACTGTTTTTATGTAAACACCTTCTTTTGACTGTGAAGGGTTAATGTCACACGGTCAAGGATAGGCTTGGACAGATCAGGAGGACCTTAGGAACAGTCCTGTGGTTGAATTGTCTTTCTAAACCTAACGGTTCCGCCGCTGTCACCCAAAATCAAATGACGTACTGGTGAAGGCTTCATATTGGGCCTATTTTTCTCATGGTCGCCGCGCTCAGACCGAGCGAGCTACGGTCAAGCGGGGCACCTCGTTGGACTCGGCACAGTCTGGACACTATGGTCATGCCATTGTTTGTGTTGATTTCAGAATGTCCATTTGGTCATGTTTTCTCACTTTTGCAAAGTCACTGTGCATTTGCCATATGGTTAACTGGGCAGTCACCATCACCAATTTGTCATGCCATAAAAATCATGCAGGAATGCCAAATTGACTGGCCCGATGACATAGGGATGTCTGGGCAGTGATACTGGTACCTCTCCATGGCTCGTTTGGGTTGATTTCAGAATGTCGCTTTTGGTGATGGTACCTCACTGTTAAAACATATTGCAAATGTTCCTTACTTTTGCAAAGTCACTGAAAATTTTTGCAGGAATGCCAAATTGACTGGCCCGATGACCTCGGGATGGCTGGATGATTCCAGAATGTCCATTTGGGCAGTGATACTGGTACCTCTCCATGGCTCGTTTGGGTTGATTTCAGAATGTCGCTTTTGGTGATGGTACCTCACTGTTAAAACATATTGCAAATGTTCCTTACTTTTGCAAAGTCACTGAAAATTTTGCAGGAATGCCAAATTGACTGGCCCGATGAACTCGGGATGGCTTGGCAGTGATTCTGGTACCTCTCCATGGCTCGTTTGGGTTGATTCCAGAATGTCCATTTGGTGATTTTTCTCACTCTTTCAAAGTCACTGTGCATTTGCCATATGGTTAACTGGGCAAAGTCACCATCACCAATTTGTCACATAAAAATCATGCAGGAATGCCAAATTGACTGGCCCGATGACATAGGGATGTCTGGGCAGTGATACTGGTACCTCTCCATGGCTCGTTTGGGTTGATTTCAGAATGTCGCTTTTGGTGATGGTACCTCACTGTTAAAACATATTGCAAATGTTCCTTACTTTTGCAAAGTCACTGAAAATTTTTGCAGGAATGCCAAATTGACTGGCCCGATGACCTCGGGATGGCTGGGCAGTGATACTGGTACCTCTCCATGGCTCGTTTGGGTTGATTTCAGAATGTCGCTTTTGGTGATGGTACCTCACTGTTAAAACATATTGCAAATGTTCCTTACTTTTGCAAAGTCACTGAAAATTTGTGCAGGAATGCCAAATTGACTGGCCCGATGAACTCGGGATGGCTTGGCAGTGATTCTGGTACCTCTCCATCACTCGTTAGGGTTGATTCCAGAATGTCCATTTGGTGATTTTTCTCACTCTTTCAAAGTCACTGTGCATTTGCCATATGGTTAACTGGGCAGTCACCATTACCAATTTGTCATGCCATAAAAATCATGCAGGAATGCCAAATTGACTGGCCCGATGACATAGGGATGTCTGGGCAGTGATACTGGTACCTCTCCATCGCTCGTTTGGGTTGATTTCAGAATGTCGCTTTTGGTGATGGTACCTCACCACTTAAACATATTGCTAATGGACAAGAGTCACCTGCAAGTCACCGTCCATCAGTCAATTTGATATCATTCTGACACCAAACTGATACAAACTGACACCAAACCCACTTTTCCCAACTCATTTAGGAGCCAAGTATAACATACTTCAGAGCTGGCCCAAAATTCACAAGGCCTTCGGTACAAAACATTAAAAACCATAAAACACATAGTTACTTTCTAGCTGCGGGGCCAGTTCGGACATTATGTGTAGTCCTATGTGAGGCGACCCCGAATCCCGAGTTTCGGCCCGATAGGTCATTTGGTGTCCGAGTAAAAGCCTAATTGGTGCTGAAAATCCACTTTTTTCAATGCCTTGCTACGGGGTCCTTGAATGAGCTATCGGACCGAGATGTTGGGTTCTGTCTCTATGGGCCGAGACGGTCACAATGCACCTAGTCTTGTGTCTCTGGGACATTTCTAAATGTCGCCATTTTCGTAATGGTCAAAATGAATTGAAGTCATTGCAAATGTTTCGACGCTGTTTCTCGGTCCGAGAACCTCCTAGAGCGCCGTAACTCACCACGCACTATCTACCTGAGGTCTAGAACAGGATTCTAAAGTTTCGGAACTCTAGGTCTGACGGTTCTTTTTAGCTCGAACAAAGCTAACTATTGGAGGCACTGTCAGTCTCTACACACCCCAATACGTCCCTCCATCCAAGTTGTGTATCTGTGTGATTTATTTTTCCTTTGAATTTTTATGGGAAAAATGACTGATTTACAGTTCATGGGGGTTGTCTAATCACACATATGAAGTTTTGGACAGATCTGATTTTTTTAACCCTTCCAAACAGCCCCTGAGACACCAATTATGGCACTTCCGGTTGGCACAGGAAGCTATAAATACACACATGTCTTGACTGACATAGAAACCTAGGGAATCCTGAGTTTTAAGTCTTTAAGTTGAGAATTGACTGATCTACACAGGGTTGAATAATGCAGAGGCCTCGGCACCTTTCGAGGTGATGTACATCCAAATACCTTTTGGGTCAATTTAACCACTTCCGGTTGCTCCAGGAAGCTTAGAATCGACACAGGTAGACCTCATAGTGGTCTGATGGAATGTCATAGAAGACAGGTTCATACAGCATTCATAACCCATAAAGACCCCAGGTTGTATTTAGGGGAGCAGGCAATGTATTCCTATGGGGAGAGAAGTCAATGCACACTGTTTTTTTGTAAACACCTTCTTTTAACTGTGAAAGGTTAATGCCACACAGTCAAGGTTAGGCTTGCACAGATCGGGGGAGGACCTTAGGAACAGTCCTGTGTTTGAATTGTCCTTCTAAACCTAACGGTTCCGCCGCTGTCACCCAAAATCAAATAACATTGTGGTGCAGGCTTCATTGTGGGCCTATTTTTCTCATGGTCGCTGCGCTCAGACCGAGCGAGCTACGGTCAAGCGGGGCACCTCGTTGGACTCGGCACGGCCTTGGGATTATGTTTATGCCATTGCCTGCTCTCTGTGTCTTTAAACACCACGCTTTGTCACTCCATCCTTGCTGTGTGTGTGTGTGAGAGCTTTTCTTTGACATCTGTTGGGAAAAATGACTGATTTACAGTTCATGGGGGTTGTCTAATCACACATATGAAGTTTTGGACAGATCTGATTTTTTTAACCCTTCCAAACAGCCCCTGAGTCACCAATTATGGCACTTCCGGTTGGCACAGGAAGCTATAAATACACACATGTCTTGACTGACATAGAAACCTAGGGAATCCTGAGTTTTAAGTCTTTAAGTTGAGAATTGACTGATCTACACAGGGTTGAATAATGCAGAGGCCTCGGCACCTTTCGAGGTGATGTACATCCAAATACCTTTTGGGTCAATCTAACCACTTCCGGTTGCTCCAGGAAGCTTAGAATCGACACAGGTAGACCTCATAGTGGTCTGATGGAATGTCATAGAAGACAGGTTCATACAGCATTCATAACCCATAAAGACCCCAGGTTGTATTTAGGGGAGCAGGCAATGTATTCCTATGGGGAGAGAAGTCAATGCACACTGTTTTTTTGTAAACACCTTCTTTTAACTGTGAAAGGTTAATGCCACACAGTCAAGGTTAGGCTTGCACAGATCGGGAGGACCTTAGGAACAGTCCTGTGTTTGAATTGTCCTTCTAAACCTAACGGTTCCGCCGCTGTCACCCAAAATCCAATGACATTGTGGTGCAGGCATCATTGTGGGCCTATTTTTCTCATGGTCGCTGCGCTCAGACCGAGCGAGCTACGGTCAAGAGGGGCACCTCGTTGGACTCGGCACGGCCTTGGGATTATGTTTATGCCATTGCCTGCTCTCTGTGTCTTTAAACACCACGCTTTGTCACTCCATCCTTGCTGTGTGTGTGTGTGAGAGCTTTTCTTT
Source organism: Oncorhynchus masou masou (assembly GCF_036934945.1). NCBI lineage: Eukaryota > Metazoa > Chordata > Actinopteri > Salmoniformes > Salmonidae > Oncorhynchus > Oncorhynchus masou. Next base: position 9,782 of record NW_027012877.1, read on the forward strand.
GACATCTGTTGGGAAAAATGACTGATTTACAGTTCATGGGGGTTGTCTAATCACACATATGAAGTTTTGGACAGATCTGATTTTTTAACCCTTCCAAACAGCCCCTGAGTCACCAATTATGGCACTTCCGGTTGGCACAGGAAGCTGTAACTCAACATACATCCTCATTGGGCTATTCCATTAGAGAATCCTGAGTTTTAAGTCTTTACCATGAAAACTGACTGATTTACACAGGGTTCAATGCACTATGTCCATCAAATTGCAGGCAGTGTATGGGTATACACTTTTAGGGCGATTTGAACCACTTCCGGTTGGTCCAGGAAGCTTAGAATCGACACAGGTAGACCTTATAGTGGTCTGATGGACTGGTACCAAAGACAGGTTCATACAACATTCATAACCCATATAGACTCCAGGTTGTATTTAGTGGAGCAGCCAATATATTCCTATGGGGAGAGAAGTCAATGAACACTGTTTTTATGTAAACACCTTCTTTTGACTGTGAAGGGTTAATGTCACACGGTCAAGGATAGGCTTGGACAGATCAGGAGGACCTTAGGAACAGTCCTGTGGTTGAATTGTCTTTCTAAACCTAACGGTTCCGCCGCTGTCACCCAAAATCAAATGACGTACTGGTGAAGGCTTCATATTGGGCCTATTTTTCTCATGGTCGCCGCGCTCAGACCGAGCGAGCTACGGTCAAGCGGGGCACCTCGTTGGACTCGGCACAGTCTGGACACTATGGTGATGCCATTGTTTGTGTTGATTTCAGAATGTCCATTTGGTCATGTTTTCTCACTTTTGCAAAGTCACTGTGCATTTGCCATATGGTTAACTGGGCAGTCACCATCACCAATTTGTCATGCCATAAAAATCATGCAGGAATGCCAAATTGACTGGCCCGATGACATAGGGATGGCTGGGCAGTGATACTGGTACCTCTCCATCGCTCGTTTGGGTTGATTTCAGAATGTCGCTTTTGGTGATGGTACCTCACTGTTAAAACATATTGCAAATGTTCCTTACTTTTGCAAAGTCACTGAAAATTTGTGCAGGAATGCCAAATTGACTGGCCCGATGAACTCGGGATGGCTTGGCAGTGATTCTGGTACCTCTCCATCACTCGATTTAGGGTGATGATTTCAGAATGTCCATTTGGTCATGTTTTGCAGGAATGCCACTTTTGCAAAGTCACTGTGCATTTGCCATATGGTTAACTGGGCAGTCACCATCACCAATTTGTCATGCCATAAAAATCATGCAGGAATGCCAAATTGACTGGCCCGATGACATAGGGATGGCTGGGCAGTGATACTGGTACCTCTCCATCGCTCGTTTGGGTTGATTTCAGAATGTCGCTTTTGGTGATGGTATCACTGTTAAAACATATTGCAAATGTTCCTTACTTTTGCAAAGTCACTGCAGGAATGCCAAATTGACTGGCCCGATGACCTCGGGATGGCTGGGCAGTGATACTGGTACCTCTCCATGGCTCGTTTGGGTTGATTTCAGAATGTCGCTTTTGGTGATGGTACCTCACTGTTAAAACATATTGCAAATGTTCCTTACTTTTGCAAAGTCACTGAAAATTTGTGCAGGAATGCCAAATTGACTGGCCCGATGAACTCGGGATGGCTTGGCAGTGATTCTGGTACCTCTCCATCACTCGTTAGGGTTGATTCCAGAATGTCCATTTGGTGATTTTTCTCACTCTTTCAAAGTCACTGTGCATTTGCCATATGGTTAACTGGGCAGTCACCATTACCAATTTGTCATGCCATAAAAATCATGCAGGAATGCCAAATTGACTGGCCCGATGACATAGGGATGTCTGGGCAGTGATACTGGTACCTCTCCATCGCTCGTTTGGGTTGATTTCAGAATGTCGCTTTTGGTGATGGTACCTCACCGCTTAAACATATTGCTAATGGACAAGAGTCACCTGCAAGTCACCGTCCATCAGTCAATTTGATATCATTCTGACACCAAACTGATACAAACTGACACCAAACCCACTTTTCCCAACTCATTTAGGAGCCAAGTATAACATACTTCAGAGCTGGCCCAAAATTCACAAGGCCTTCGGTACAAAACATTAAAAAACCATAAAACACATAGTTACTTTCTAGCTGCGGGGCCAGTTCGGACATTATGTGTAGTCCTATGTGAGGCGACCCCGAATCCCGAGTTTCGGCCCGATAGGTCATTTGGTGTCCGAGTAAAAGCCTAATTGGTGCTGAAAATCCACTTTTTTCAATGCCTTGCTACGGGGTCCTTGAATGAGCTATCGGACCGAGATGTTGGGTTCTGTCTCTATGGGCCGAGACGGTCACAATGCACCTAGTCTTGTGTCTCTGGGACATTTCTAAATGTCGCCATTTTCGTAATGGTCAAAATGAATTGAAGTCATTGCAAATGTTCGACGCTGTTTCTCGGTCCGAGAACCTTCTAGAGCGCCGTAACTCACCACGCACTATCTACCTGAGGTCTAGAACAGGATTCTAAAGTTTCGGAACTCTAGGTCTGACGGTTCTTTTTTAGCTCGAACAAAGCTAACTATTGGAGGCACTGTCAGTCTCTACACACCCCAATACGTCCCTCCATCCAAGTTGTGTATCTGTGTGATTTATTTTTCCTTTGAATTTTTATGGGAAAAATGACTGATTTACAGTTCATGGGGGTTGTCTAATCACACATATGAAGTTTTGGACAGATCTGATTTTTTTAACCCTTCCAAACAGCCCCTGAGTCACCAATTATGGCACTTCCGGTTGGCACAGGAAGCTATAAATACACACATGTCTTGACTGACATAGAAACCTAGGGAATCCTGAGTTTTAAGTCTTTAAGTTGAGAATTGACTGATCTACACAGGGTTGAATAATGCAGAGGCCTCGGCACCTTTCGAGGTGATGTACATCCAAATACCTTTTGGGTCAATTTAACCACTTCCGGTTGCTCCAGGAAGCTTAGAATCGACACAGGTAGACCTCATAGTGGTCTGATGGAATGTCATAGAAGACAGGTTCATACAGCATTCATAACCCATAAAGACCCCAGGTTGTATTTAGGGGAGCAGGCAATGTATTCCTATGGGGAGAGAAGTCAATGCACACTGTTTTTTTGTAAACACCTTCTTTTAACTGTGAAAGGTTAATGCCACACAGTCAAGGTTAGGCTTGCACAGATCGGGAGGACCTTAGGAACAGTCCTGTGTTTGAATTGTCCTTCTAAACCTAACGGTTCCGCCGCTGTCACCCAAAATCCAATGACATTGTGGTGCAGGCATCATTGTGGGCCTATTTTTCTCATGGTCGCTGCGCTCAGACCGAGCGAGCTACGGTCAAGAGGGGCACCTCGTTGGACTCGGCACGGCCTTGGGATTATGTTTATGCCATTGCCTGCTCTCTGTGTCTTTAAACACCACGCTTTGTCACTCCATCCTTGCTGTGTGTGTGTGTGAGAGCTTTTTCTTTGACATCTGTTGGGAAAAATGACTGATTTACAGTTCATGGGGTTGTCTAATCACACATATGAAGTTTTGGACAGATCTGATTTTTTTAACCCTTCCAAACAGCCCCTGAGTCACCAATTATGGCACTTCCGGTTGGCACAGGAAGCTATAAATACACACATGTCTTGACTGACATAGAAACCTAGGGAATCCTGAGTTTTAAGTCTTTAAGTTGAGAATTGACTGATCTACACAGGGTTGAATAATGCAGAGGCCTCGGCACCTTTCGAGGTGATGTACATCCAAATACCTTTTGGGTCAATCTAACCACTTCCGGTTGCTCCAGGAAGCTTAGAATCGACACAGGTAGACCTCATAGTGGTCTGATGGAATGTCATAGAAGACAGGTTCATACAGCATTCATAACCCATAAAGACCCCAGGTTGTATTTAGGGGAGCAGGCAATGTATTCCTATGGGGAGAGAAGTCAATGCACACTGTTTTTTTGTAAACACCTTCTTTTAACTGTGAAAGGTTAATGCCACACAGTCAAGGTTAGGCTTGCACAGATCGGGAGGACCTTAGGAACAGTCCTGTGTTTGAATTGTCCTTCTAAACCTAACGGTTCCGCCGCTGTCACCCAAAATCAAATGACATTGTGGTGCAGGCATCATTGTGGGCCTATTTTTCTCATGGTCGCTGCGCTCAGACCGAGCGAGCTACGGTCAAGCGGGGCACCTCGTTGGACTCGGCCCTGCCTTGGGATTATGTTTATGCCATTGCCTGCTCTCTGTGTCTTTAAACACCACGCTTTGTCACTCCATCCTTGCTGTGTGTGTGTGTGAGAGCTTTTCTTTGACATCTGTTGGGAAAAATGACTGATTTACAGTTCATGGGGGTTGTCTAATCACACATATGAAGTTTTGGACAGATCTGATTTTTTTAACCCTTCCAAACAGCCCCTGAGACACCAATTATGGCACTTCCGGTTGGCACAGGAAGCTATAAATAAACTCATATCCTCATTGGGGTATGCCTTTACAGAATCCTGAGTTTTAAGTCTTTACGTTAAGAACTGAGTTATTTACGGAGGGTTTAGTGAGTGTGTGTTATTTCAGAAAATCATAGAAAATCACAGAAATGTCGCAGAGCTCCGCAGCACATTTTAAAAATACTCGTATGAACACCCTGCAACTGGATCTGTAACCGTTGAAAAAAAAAAAACACCTATATCTGAACATCACGATCTGGTCAACGTACGATTTCTCGTAAATGACGATAGATAAATGGCCGATTTTTTTTATTGACACCGGAGGCTCCTTGACTTTGACGTGAAGTGAAAAAATCTTTTCTCTATTTTCATTTTGGACCTTTAATCCCAGAAATATGGCCATAACTCAAAAACCGTTGAGGCCTAGACGCCATCTTGTTCGGGGCCATCTTCCCATAATGCCAAACCTACGCTCACCAAGTTTCGGCTTCGAAATATTTTCGGTTTCCGAGATATGGCACGTCGTGATTCGTGATGTTTTGTCCAATAGCAATATGATTGCTTATGCCCTCTTGTGGGATATTTCGGCATTGCGCAAAAATGGGCTAAAATTTGTTTATTTTATTAAACGAAAACCGAATGTCCGACAAAGTTCATTTGATGACTTCCCGGTAGGTCTGGCCCTACCGCTCGGCCCGACGCCGTCCCCGAATTTCTAAAATGTTTTCGGACGTCTAGTAAGGGACCGTACAGTTCCAATAGGGACTTTCTCACTAACTATACGGTGATTGTCGAAATGTTCCCTTAAGGTAGGTTTCTGTTCTACCTTATGTTATTTGTACTACTACATTGATGTTGATTACTGCATTGTTGGGTTTAAATCTTGCAAGAAACGACATTTCAATGGACTTGTGCACATGACATTAAAACTTGAAAACTTTGACGATGCTGATGATGATGATAATGATTTCTGAGGGTGGTCCATTTTCTCTCCTCCTGAGTAGGAGTGGATCTGTAGTGACCGACATGACCCTCGTGTACGACAAGCAGTCATCGGTTCCCAGTTCAAGCGACGCACAGGCAATTCTCACCAGCAGTTCCACCTCCCTGAACATTATACCAGGCAGCATCAGTGATGGTAAGTATTCATCTCCAGGTGCGGACTGGCCATCTGGCATTCTGGGCAAATGGCCAGATGGGCTGGTCCATATTCAGTCCAGTGGGTATGTCTAGCCTGTTTTTCTGTAGGTAAAAATTATAATTATCTGGCTAATAATTTAGGAAAATCTAAGCCGATATGTTTAAAATGCCAGGGCCGATTTCTGGTCCCAGTCCGCCCCTGTTTCACTGTCACCGTACACATCTATACGAGCAAAGTCAACATTTGAACAGAAACAAGAAAAGACAATCCACTTTTGTAATTTACTGAACAACATCTCTGTTTTTCCCTACTTTTTCAGGGTCATCAACCACATCAGGAAGTGCTCCCCGACCCACTTCCTTCTCTCCTGGCTGCCTTGCCTCTCAGCTTGGCTCTGTTAATGGTACAGCTGCTGGCTAGCTAATAACCTGGGACATAACTGCTGTGGCTCTGCTAGCTGCTAGGCTCACTAATAGCCTGGGGCATAGCTGCTGTGGCTCTGCTAGCTGCTAGGCTAGCTAATAGCCTGGGACATAGCTGCTGTGGCTCTGTTAGCTGCTAGGCTAGCTAATAGCCTGGGGCATAGCTGCTGGGGCTCTGCTAGCTGCTAGGCTAGCTAATCTGTCTATGAATTTGAGAGTGGTTTAAAATATATATATATGTTTTACATTTTTTATTTGATCATAGTTCCCTCTTTAATTATTAACTGATGTAACTATAATTAAAATTCACCAAGACCGGGATGATATTTACTTTGAGTTATTTTGGACATATCACTGAAAATGTGGACCACTTCAATGTTTTAAAACTGTTGTAGAGCCTCGGCTGGTTTGTACTTGTCTTGTTATTATTAAATCTAATATATTATGTAACACTCATAGAATATAGATATGTCATTTTTTTCATTACTGGTTGAATATAATGACATTTTGGGATGCATGTAAAGACATCTCAAAATCATTCTAGGGGTACATCCTCAATAATCTAGTCTAATATCCTTCTAGGGGTACATCTCACCAGTGTGTTCTAATATCCTTCTAGGGGTACATTTCAATAATCTAGACTAATCTCCTTCTAAGGGTGCATCTCAATTGTGTAGTCTAATATGCTTCTCGGGTACATCTCAATAATCTAGTTTTGTTACCTCCTAGCGTGCATCTCAATTGTCGAACTAGACTGCCAAATTAAAATGCTCACTAGCAGTTCCACCTAACCCAAATCTAGTGGCAGCATTAGTAAGACAGACAACATACTATTGAGAATCCCCTACACTACACTAGAGACAATCACCCCGAGACTACACTAGAGACCATCGACATCACCCGAGACTACACTAAGAGACTATTGAGAATCAACCCGAGACTACACTAGAGACTATTGACACTCACTCCAAGACTACACTAGTATTCACTCACCCAAAGACTACACTAGAGATTAATGAGACTCACCTCTACACTATACAAAGAGACTATTGAAACTCACCCCTAGGCTACACGACAGACAGTGGAGATTCACCCAAGGCTACACCAGACCATTGAGACTCACCCCTAGACTACACTAGAGACTAATGACACTAACCCCTAGACTACAATAGAGGCTACCGAGACTCACCCCTAGACTACATGAGAGACTAATGAGACTCACCCCTAGGCTACGCTAGAGACTATTGAGACTCAACCCTGGACTACACCAGAGACTATTGAGACTGAACCCCTGGACTACACTAGAGACTATTGAGACTCAACCCCTGGACTACACTAGAGACAGTTGACAATTTCTTGAATTGTTTTAACACTTTTTTGGTTACTATATGACTCCATATGTGTTATTTCATAGTGTTGATGTCTTCACTATTATTCTGCAATGTAGAACATAGTAAAAATAAAGAAAAACCCTGGAATGAGTAAGTTTGTCCAAACTTTTGACTGGTACTGTACTACACAAACAATCATATAAACACAGGCATATGTATATAAACCATATATATATATATATATGCATATGTACTTTAAATACACACACACAAACATATATTATTATTTTTTTATTTCACCAGATAGGCTAGTTGATAACAAGTTCTCATTTGCAACTGCGACCTGGCCAAGATAAAGCAAAGCAGTGTGACACAGACAACCACACAGAGTTACACATGGAGTAAACAATAAACAAGCCAATGACACAATAAACAAGTCAATGACACAGTAGAAAAAATAAAAAAATAAAGTCTATATACAGTGTGTGCAAAAGGCGTGAGGAGGTAGGCAATAAATAGGCCATAGGAGCGAATAGTTACACTTTAGCAGATTAACACTGGAGTGATAAATGAGCAGATGATGATGTGCAAGTAGAGATACTGGTGTGCAAAAGAGCAGAAAATTAAATAGAATAAAAACAGTATGGGGATGAGGTAGGTAGATTGGGTGGGATATTTACAGATGGACTATGTACAGCTGCAGTGATCGGTTAGCTGCTCAGATAGTTGATGTTTAAAGTTGGTGATTTTTGCAATTCGTTCCAGTCACTGGCAGCAGAGAACTGGAAGGAAAGGCGGCCAAATGAGGTGTTGGCTTTGGGGATGATCAGTGAAATATACCTGCTGGA
>NW_027012878.1:0-17963 GCF_036934945.1 Oncorhynchus masou masou
CTCTCTCTCTCTCTCTCTCTCTCTCTCTCTCTCATTGATCAGCATTACTCTCTCTCTCATTGATCAGCATTACTCTTTCTCTAATTGATCAGCATTACTCTCTCTCTCTCTCTCTCTCTCTCTCTCATTGATCAGCATTACTCTCTCTCTCTCATTGATCATCATTACTCTTTCTCTAATTGATCAGCATTACTTTCTCGCTCATTGATCAGCATTACTCTCTCTCTCTCTCATTGATCAGCATTACTCTCTCTCTCTCATTTATCAACATTTCTCTCTCTCTCATTGATCAGCATTACTCTCTCTCTCATTGATCAGCATTGCTCACTCTCTCTCTCATTGATCAACATTACTCTTTCTCTCATTGATCAGCATTACTCTTTCTCTCATTGATCAGCATTACTTTCTCTCTCATTGATCAGCATTACTCTCTCTCTCATTGATCAGCATTACTCTCTCTGTCATTGATCAGCATTACTCTCTCTCTCTCTCATTGATCAACATTACTCTCTCTGTCATTGATCAGCATAGCTCTCTCTCTCTCATTGATCAGCATTACTCTCTCTCTCTCATTGATCAACATTACTCTATCTCTCATTGATCAGCATTACTTTCTCTCTCATTGATCAGCATTACTCTCTCTCTCATTGATCAGCATTACTCTCTCTCTCATTGATCAGCATTACTCTCTCTCTCATTGATCAACATTACTCTCACTCTCATTGATCAGCATAGCTCTCTCTCTCTCATTGATCGGCATTACTTTCTCTCTCATTGATCAGCATTACTCTCTCTGTCATTGATCAGCATTACTCTCTCTCTCTCATTGATCAGCATTACTCTCTCTCTCTCATCGATCAGCATTACTCTCTCTCTCATTGATCAGCATTACTCTCTCTCTCTCTCATTGATCAGCATTACTCTTTATCTAATTGATCAGCATTACTTTCTCTCTCATTGATCAGCATTACTCTCTCTCTCATTGATCAGTATTACTCTCTCTCTCATTGATCAGCATTACTCTCTCTCTCATTGATCAACATTACTCTCTCTCTCTCATTGATCAGCATAGCTCTCTCTCTCTCTCATTGATCGGCATTACTTTCTCTCTCATTGATCAGCATTACTCTCTCTCTCATTGATCAGCATTACTCTCTCTCTCATTGATCAGCATTACTCTCTCTCTCATTGATCAGCATAGCTCTCTCTCTCTCATTGATCGGCATTACTTTCTCTCTCATTGATCAGCATTACTCTCTCTCTCATTGATCAGCATTACTCTCTCTCTCATTGATCAGCATTACTCTCTCTCTCATTGATCAGCATTACTCTCTCTCTCTCATTGATCAGCATTACTCTTTATCTCTCTCATTGATCAGCATTACTCTTTATCTCATTGATCAGCATTACTCTCTCTCTCTCATTGATCAGCATTACTCTCTCTCTCATTGATCAGCATTACTTTCTCTCTCATTGATCAGCATTACTTTCTCTCTCATTGATCAGCATTACTCTCTCTCTCTCATTGATCAACATTACTTTCTCTCTCATTGATCAGCATTACTTTCTCTCTCATTGATCAGCATTACTCTCTCTCTCATTGATCAGCATTACACTCTCTCTCATTGATCAGCATTACTCTCTCTCTCATTGATCAGCATTACTTTCTCTCTCATTGATCAGCATTACTTTCTCTCTCATTGATCAGCATTACTTTCTCTCTCATTGATCAGCATTACTTTCTCTCTCATTGATCAGCATTACTCTCTCTCTCTCATTGATCAACATTACTTTCTCTCTCATTGATCAGCATTACTTTCTCTCTCATTTATCAGCATTACTCTCTCTCTCATTGATCAACATTACACTCTCTCTCATTGATCAGCATTACTCTCTCTCATTGATCAGCATTACTCTCTCTCTCATTGATCAGCATTACTCTCTCTCTCATTGATCAGCATTACTCTCTCTCTCATTGATCAGCATTAGCCTCCACAACCACATCTCCTACACAAGCCTCTGAGACAGCTGCTCAGTTTTTTCAGGGTTATTTCTGGCTGTGTGTGGGTGCCTGTGTGTGTGTCTGTATGCAGGTGTGTGTGTGTGTGTGCCTCAGCTGCCTACAATAGAGAGGATTAGGCCAAAGTGCTAACTTGCAGATCAAACAGTCCCTATCTATCACGTCAAACTCGCATTGGGGTGGGGGAGGGGTTGATGTGGTGGAGACGGGGTGGATTTGATCTGCAAGTACCCACTTCTCCCTCCCTCACTGCCTCAACCCCCCTTTCCCTCGCAGCCACCTCACCTCCCCCTTTTCCCTCGCTGCCCACCTCAGCTCCCCCCTTTTTGTCTAGCTGATGCCTTAACCCCCCTTCCCCCTGTGACCACCTCAACCCCCCCCTTTTCTCCTCGCTGCCCTCTCAACCCCCTCTTTCCCCTGCCACCTTCTCACCTTCCTTCGCTGCCACCTCAACCCCCCTTCCCCTCGCTGCCACCTCAACCCCCCTTCCTTCGCTGCCACCTGAACCCCCCTTCCTTCGCTGCCACCTCAACCCCCCTTCCTCGCTGCCACCTCAACCACCCCTCTTTTCCCTCACTACCACCTCAACACCCCTTTTCCCTCGCTGTCACCTCAACCCCCCAACCTCTTTTCCTCGCTGCCACATAGCCCCCCTTCCTAACTGCCACCTCAACACCCCCTTTTCCCTCGCTGCCACCTCAACTCCCCCCTTTTTGTCTAGCTGATGACTTAACCCCCGCCTTCCCTCGCTGCCACCTCAACCCCCCTGTCTTTTCCCTTGCTGCCACCTCAATCCCCCTTCCCTGCTGCCACCTCAAACCCCCCCTTTTCCCTGAGTGGGTTGTTGCTGAAGATGTGAACAATAAGCTCTTATTGTAGTGATAAAGTGGTTCATCGCCAGTAGCTGCAGTATAATTACGTGTATAACAATTTTCTAGTACCTTACTGTTGGTGACCACTGTTCAGACAACCAGCTTTTAGAGATTTGGAATTTGGCTGGTTGCCATGTCGACTCTGAAAATTCTAGAGAGTTTTTTAAATTGGGATGTTACTGTCAAATCAAGACATTAATGTCAACTCAGGATATTTCTGGCAAATCAAGATATTTCTGTCAAATCAAGATATTACTGTCAAATCAAGATATTACTGTCAAATCAAGACATTACTGTCAAATTGTCACACCCTGACCATAGTTTATTTGTATGTTTCTATGTTTTGGTTGGTCAGGGTGTGATCTGAGTGGACATTCTATGTTGGATGTCTTGTTTGTCTATTTCTATGTCTGGCCTTGTCTCTGATTGGGAACCATATTTAGGTAGCCTGGGTTTCACTGTGTGTTGGTGTGTGATTGTTCCTGTCTCTGTGTTTGTTGCACCAGATAGGGCTGTTTCGGTTGTCACGTTTTTTGTTTTTGTAATGTTAGGTGTTTCATCTTCATTAAAGATGTATCTAATAACCACGCTGCATTTTGGTCCGATCCTTGTTCCACCTCTTCATCAGAGGAGGAGTTACAAGAAACCCATTACAGAATCACCCACCACAACAGGACCAAGCGGCGTGGTAACGGGAACAGCAAAGGCAGCAGCAAGAGCAGCGAAAAAAGGACTTTTGGACTTGGGAGGAAATCCTCGACGGGGGAGAGGTCCCTGGGCTAAACCAGGGAGTGTAGCCGCCCCAAGGAGCAACTAAAGGAGGAATGGACATGGGAGGAGGAATTATTCGGAGAAGGACCCTGGGATCAGCCTGGAGAACATCACCGCCCCAAAGAAGAACTAGAGGCGGTGAGAGCTGAGAGGCGCTGGATGAGGAGGCAGCGCGGCGACGCGCATGGAAGCCTGAGAGTCAGCCCCAAAAATTTCTTGGGGGGCTCACAGGGAGTATGGTGAGGCAGGTAGAGACCTGCGCCAACTTCCTGTGGTTACCGGGGGGCTAGAGAGACCGGGCAGGCACCGTGTTATGCTGTGGTGCACACGGTGTCTCAGTGCGGGTGCATAGCCCGGTGCGTTCTATTCCAGCTCCCACGTATCGGTCGGGCTAGATTGAGCGTCGAGCCAAATGCCATGAAGCCGGCTCTACGCATCTGGTCCCCAGTGCGTCTCCTTGGGCCGAAGCACAAGGCACCAGCCTTACGCTCGGTGTCCCCAGTTCGCCTGCATAGCACAGTGCGGGCTATTCCACCTTGCCGCACTGGCAGAGCGACCGAGTATTCAACCAGGTAAGGTTGGGCAGGCTCGGTGCTCAAGAGCTCCAGTGCGCCTGCACGGTCCGGTTTACCCAGTACCACCTCCACACCCCAGCCCCCGGTGGCAGCTCCCCGCACCAGGCTTCCTGTACGTGTCCTCGGCACAGTACCACCAGTGCCAGCACCACGCATCAGACCTACTGTGCGCCTCGCCTCTCCAGAGCTGCCGGAGCCTTCCTCCTCTCCTACGCTGCCGGAGTCTCCGCCTGTTCAGCGCAGCCAGAGCCTTCCTCCTCTACTGCATTGTTGGAGTCTCCCGCCTGTTTAGCGCTGCCAGAGCCTTCCACCTCTACAGTGTTGCTGGAGTCTCCTGCCCGTTTAGCGCAGCAAGATCTGTCAGTCTGCATGGAGCAGCCAGAGCTGTCAGTCTGCATGGAGCAGCCAGAGCTGACAGTCTGCATGGAGCAGCCAGAGATGTCAGTCTGCATGGAGCAGCCGGAGCTGCCAGTCTGCATGGAGCTGCCAGTCTGCATGGAGCTGCCATCTGCATGGATCTGCCAGTCTGCAAGGAGCTGCCAGTCTGCAAGGAGCTGCCAGTTTGCAAGGAGCTTCCAGTCTGCAAGGAGCTGCCAGTCTGCAGGGAGCAGCCAGAGCCGCCAGTCAGCATGAAGCAGCCAGAGCTGTCAGTCAGCATGGAGCAGCCAGAACCGTCAGTCTGCCAGGATCCACCAGTCAGCCAGACTCTTCCAGATCTGCCAGTCAGCCAGACTCTTCCAGATCTGCCAGTCAGCAGACTCTTCCAGATCTGCAGTCAGCCATCTCTTCCAGATCTGCCCAGTCAACCAGACTCTTCCAGATCTGCCAGTCAACCAGACTCTTCCAGATCTGCCAGACAACCAGACCCTTCCAGATCTGCCAGTCAACCAGACACTTCCAGATCTGCCAGTCAGCCAGACTCTTCCAGATCTGCCAGTCAGCCAGACTCTTCCAGATCTGCCAGACCAGACCCTTCCAGATCTGCCAGTCAACCAGACACTTCCAGATCTGCCAGTCAGCCAGACTCTTCCAGATCTGCCAGTCAGCCAGACTCTTCCAGATCTGCCAGTCAGCCAGATTCTTCCAGATCTGCCAGTCAGCCAGACTCTTCAGATCTGCCAGTCAACCAGACTCTTCCAGATCCGCCAGTCAGCAGACTCTTCCAGGATCTGCCAGAACTACTCCAGCCAGCCGGGATCTGCTGGATTCAACTGCTGGCTGAGCATCCTCAGCCCCGAGCTTCCCCTCAGTGCTGAGCTTCCCCTCAGTGCTAAGCTGCCCCTCAGTGCTGAGCTGCCCCTGGCCCGAGCTGCCCCTCTGTCCCGAGCTGCCCCTCAGTCCCGAGCTGCCCCTCAGCCCGAGCTGCCCCTCAGTCCCGAGCTGCCCCTCAGTCCCGAGCTGCCCCTCTGTCCCGTGTTATTTAGTAGGGTTGCCGTGGCTAGGAGGTCAGGGCCGGCCAAGGTGGGGGAGACTACGGTGAAGTGGGGGCCAAGTCCAACACCGGAGCCGCTACCGCGGACAGATGCCCACCAGACCCTCCCGATAGGTTCAGGTTTTGCGGCGGAGTCGGCACCTTGGGGAGGGGGTGGGTACTTTGTCACACCCTGACCATAGTTTATTTGTATGTTTCTATGTTTTTGGTTGGTCAGGGTGTGATCTGAGTGGACATTCTATGTTGGATGTCTTGTTTGTCTATTTCTATGTCTGGCCTGATATGGTTCTCAATCAGAGGCAGGTGTTAGTCATTGTCTCTGATTGGGAACCATATTTAGGTAACCTGGGTTTCACTGTGTGTTGGTGGGTGATTGTTCCTGTCTCTGTGTTTGTTGCACCAGATAGGGCTGTTTCGGTTTTCAACGTTTGTTGTTTTTGTATTGTTCGTGTTTCATCTTCTTAAAGATGTATCTAACTAACCACGCTGCATTTGGTCCCATCCTTGTTCCACCTCTTCGTCCAGAGGAGGAGTTACAAAAGAAAGCCTGTTACACAAATCAAGATATTACTGTCAAATCAAGACATTAATGTCAAATCAGGATATTTCTGTCAATTCAGGATATTTCTGTCAAATCAAGATATCACTGTCAAATCAATATATTTACTGTCAAATCAAGATATTACTGTCAAATCAAGATATTTACTGTCAAATCAAGATATTACTGTCAAATCAAGATATTTACTGTCAAATCAATATATTTACTGTCAAATCAAGATATTACTGTCAAATCAAGATATTTACTGTCAAATCAAGATATTACTGGAGGTTACAGGAAGTTACTGGAGGTTACAGGAAGTTACTGTCATGGAATATTTTGTGGACCCCCCCTGTCTGGCATTTTTCCCAAAGTGCCATATGGACCGATCTGCAGCTGAGGAAATATGCATATTTTGTTTTTTTTGGGGGGGGGGGGGGGGCTCAGGCTGATTATAAACCATATGGTCTTCTTGTCTACATCTCTGCTTGTCAAATACGTATATACAAGTTACGGATCATTAAAATCGGTGGTATGATGGTCTGAAAGGTCAGGACAGTAGGGACGGTGAGAGAGTAAAATGGATATTTTATCCATTAAAAATAAAACCATTGTGAATCAGTAATACTTTACAATAGAGCCAAGAGGCAAAAGTCTACCTTTTTACAGAAATAAACTAATCCTATGCAGATATACTTTACTGTAATGAATCTTAATATTACATGAGATATTAGGCGGGGCAGGTCCTGCTGATTCTAATCTGCTCAGCAGCTGGATACCATCTGTTATCCTGACTGCAGTGTTTTAAACAGGGTTTTAATTATCAGTGTTTTAATCATCAGTGTTTAAATCATCAGTGTTTAAATCACCAGTGTTTAAATCATCAGTGATTTAATCATCAGTGTTTTAATCATCAGTGTTTTAATCAGTGTTTTAATCATCAGTGTTTTAATCAGTTTTAATCATCAGTGTATAAATCATTAGTGTTTTAATCATCAGTGTTTTAATCAGTTTTAATCATCAGTGTATAAATCATCAGTGTTTTAATCATCAGTGTTTTAATCAGTTTTAATCATCAGTGTATAAATCATCAGTGTTTTAATCATCAGTGTTTTAATCAGTTTTAATCATCAGTGTTTTAATCATCAGTGTTTTAATCAGTTTTAATCATCAGTGTATAAATCATCAGTGTTTTAATCATCAGTGTTTTAATCAGTTTTAATCATCAGTGTTTTAATCATCAGTGTTTTAATCAGTGTTTTAATCACCAGTGTTTTAATCATCAGTGTTTAAATCATCAGTGTTTTAATCATCAGTGTTTAAATTATCAGTGTTTTAATCACCAGTGTTTTAATCACCACTGTTTAAATCACCAGTGTTTTAATCACCAGTGTTTAAATCACCAGTGTTTAAATTATCAGTGTTTAAATCACCAGTGTTTAAATCATCAGTGTTTTAATCAGTGTTTTAATCATCAGTGTTTTAATCACCAGTGTTTTAATCAGTGTTTTAATCATCAGTGTTTTAATCAGTGTTTTAATCATCAGTGTTTTAATCAGTGTTTTAATCATCAGTGTTTTAATCATCAGTGTATTAATCATCAGTGTTTTAATCATCAGTGTTTTAATCAGTGTTTTAATCATCAGTGTTTTAATCATCAGTGTTTTAATCAGTGTTTTAATCATCAGTGTTTTAATCAGTGTTTTAATCATCAGTTTTTTAATCAGTGTTTTAATCATCAGTTTTTTAATCAGTGTTTTAATCATCAGTGTTTTAATCAGTGTTTTAATCATCAGTTTTTTAATCATCAGTGTTTTAATCAGTTTTAATCATCAGTGTATTAATCATCAGTGTTTTAATCACCAGTGTTTAAATTATCAGTGTTTAAATCATCAGTGTTTAAATCGTCAGTGTTTTAATCAGTGTTTTAATCATCAGTGATTTAATCATCAGTGTTTTAATCAGTGTTTTAATCATCAGTGTTTTAATCAGTGTTTTAATCATCAGTTTTTAATCAGTGTTTTAATCATCAGTTTTTTAATCAGTGTTTTAATCATCAGTGTTTTAATCAGTGTTTTAATCATCAGTGTTTTAATCATCAGTGTTTAAATTATCAGTGTTTTAATCACCAGTGTTTTAATCACCACTGTTTAAATCACCAGTGTTTTAATCACCAGTGTTTAAATCACCAGTGTTTAAATTATCAGTGTTTAAATCACCAGTGTTTAAATCATCAGTGTTTTAATCATTATCAGTGTTTTAATCATCAGTGTTTTAATCACCAGTGTTTTAATCGTTTTAATCATCAGTGTTTTTCTAACCAGTGTTTTAATCATCAGTGTTTTAATCAGTGTTTTAATCATCAGCGTGTTTTAATCATCAGTGTAGTATTAATCATCAGTGTTTTAATCATGTTTTTTTAATCAGTGTTTTAATCAATCATCAGTGTTTTAATCATCAGTGTTTTAATCAGTGTTTTAATCATCAGTGTTTTAATCAGTGCGTTTTAATCATCAGTTTTTTAATCAGTGTTTTAATCATCAGTTTTTTTTAAAGTTTAATCAGTGTTTTAATCATCAGTGTTTTAATCAGTGTTTTAATCATCAGTTTTTTAATCATCAGTGTTTTAATCAGTTTTAATCATCAGTGTATTAATCATCAGTGTTTTAATCACCAGTGTTTAAATTATCAGTTTAAATCATGTTTTAAATCAGTCAGTGTTTTAATCAGTGTTTTAATCATCAGTGATTTAATCATCAGTGTTTTAATCAGTGTTTTAATCATCAGTGTTTTAATCAGTGTTTTAATCATCAGTTTTTAATCAGTGTTTTAATCATCAGTTTTTTAATCAGTGTTTTAATCATCAGTGTTTTAATCAGTGTTTTAATCATCAGTTTTTTAATCAGTGCTTCTAATTATCAGTGTTTTAATCATCAGTGTTTTAATCAGTGTTTTAATCATCAGTGTTTTAATCAGTGTTTTAATCATCAGTGTATTAATCATCAGTGTTTTAATCACCAGTGTTTAAATTATCAGTGTTTAAACTAATGCGTTTAAATCGTCAGTGTTTTAATCAGTGTTTTAATCTCATCAGTGATTTAATCATCAGTGTTTTAATCATCAGTGATTTAATCACCAGTGTTTTAATTATAGAAATGCAGTTACAGAAGTACAGATCTAGAAGAACAGTTCAGGCAGAACAGTTCTAGAAAAACAGTTACTAAAGAAAAGTTCTAGAATAACAGTCACAGAAGAACAGTTCTAGTAGAAGAACAGTTACAGAAGAAAAGTCACAGATACACAGTTTCTGAAGAACAGTCACTGAAGAACAGCTCCAGAATAACAGTTATAAAGGAACAGTTCCAGAAGGCCAGCTATAGAACAACAGTTACAGAAGAACAGTCATAGAAAAACAGTTCTAGAAAAACAGTTATAAAGGAACAGTTCCAGAAGACCAGCTATAGAACAACAGTTACAGAAGAACAGTCATAGAAAAACAGTTCTAGAAAAACAGTTATAAAGGAACAGTTCCAGAAGAACAGTTTTTAGAAGAGCAGTTCCCGAATAACAGTTCTAGAAGAACAGTCAATGAAGAACAGTTCCAGAAAAACAGTTATAGAAAAACATTTCTGAAAGAACAGTTCCTGAGGAACAGTTACAGAAGAACAGTCACAGAGGGACAGTTTTAAAAAAATATGATAGAAAAACAGTTATAAAAACAGATCTAAAATAACAGTTACTGAAGAACAGTTCTAGAAAAACAGTTCTAGGAAAACAGTTATAGAAAAACAGTTATAGAATAATATTTATAAGTGAACCGTTCCAGAAGAACCGTTCCAGAAGAACATTTACAGAAAAACACTAACTGAAGAACAGTCCTAGAAAACAGTTCTTGAAAACAGTTCTAGAAAAACAGTTCTAGAAAACAGTTCTAGAAAAACAGTTCTAGATAAGCAGTTCTAGAAAACAGTTATAAGGGAACCGTTCCAGAAGAACAGCTATAGAAGAACAGTCATAGAAAAACAGTTCTAGAAAAACAGCTATAAAGGAACAGTTCCAGAAGAACAGTTTTTAGAAGAGCAGTTCCCGAATATTTTTTAGAAGAACAGTTCTAGGAAATTAGTTCTAGAAAAACAGTTCTAAAGGAACAGTTCTAAAGGAACAGTTCCCGAACAACAGTTCTAGAAGAACAGTCACAGAAGAACAGTCACAGAAGAACAGCTACAGAAGAACAGTCACAGAAGAACAGTCACAGAAGAACAGTCACAGAATAACAGTCACAGAAGAACAGTCACAGAAGAACATGGCTAGAAGAACAGTCACAGAAGAACAGTCACAGAAGAACAGCTACAGAAGAACAGTCACAGAAGAACAGTCACAGAAGAACAGTCACAGAAGAACAGTTCTAGAAGAACAGTCACAGAAGAACAGTCACAGAAGAACAGTCACAGAAGAACAGTCACAGAAGAACAGTTCTAGAAGAACAGTCACAGAAGAACAGTTCTAGAAGAACAGTCACAGAAGAACAGCTACAGAAGAACAGCCACAGAAGAACAGTTCTAGAAGAACAGTCACAGAAGAACAGTCACATAAGAACAGTCACAGAAGAACAGTCACAGAAGAACAGTTCTAGAAGAACAGTCACAGAAGAACCGTTCTAGAAGAACAGTCACAGAAGAACAGCTACAGAAGAACAGTCACAGAAGAACAGTTATAGAAGAACAGTTATAGAGGTGATGCATATTTCTGTAAATGTTGCTACTGACTAACCGACCCTCGTTATCTAGTTAACAAACGGTTCAATTTGAAGTGACCCAGAAAATCCTATGCGTGCCTACAAGGATCTAACCATTTTTTAATTTAAAAGATGTCCGTTCCCGAGTGACGCAGCCGTCTAAGGCACTGCATCTCAGTGCAAGAGGTACCGTACCTAGTTCAAATCCAGGCTGTATCACACCTGGCTGTGATTGGGAGTCCCATAGGGTGGCGCACAATTGGCCCAGCATCATCTGAGTTTGGCTGGAGGAGGCTGTCATTGTAAATAATAATTTGTTCTTAAACTGACTTGCCAAATTTAAAAAAAATTAAAAAGGTGTGTGGGAATAATTTTATGACATCGCAGAATTAAATATCCTTAACTATCTGAGACGGAGAAGAGAACATGTTACTGAGTAATTAAACAGGAAGAGTAATCTGGCTTGTGGACTTTCTAATAAAGGGTACATTATCTCACCTCTTCTATGACATCTAAAGAATGGTTGAGATTTTATTAACAACCTGTTTCTGTATGTAATAAATCACTAGGATGACTCGTCCATGACCACACACACACGCACACACGCACACACACACACGCACGCACACTCACACACACACACACACACACACACACACACACACACACACACACACACACACACACACACACACACACACACACACACACACACACTTACAGACACTTACAGACACTTACAGACACAGACACAGACACAGACACAGACACACACAGTCACAAACACAGTCATAAACACAGACACACACACACACAGACACACACACAGGCACACACTGTTACAGACACAAACACAGACACAAACACACAGACACACACAAACACACTCACACACTCACACAAGGACACAAAACATTGGCCCACTCATTTAAGATTACCTCTTGACAACCTTCTCAAAACTGAAGTGACATTTACTTCTAAAAGGCATTGAGAGCTTCTGTTACTCTCCTCACCTCATCATCATGATCGACTATTCTGCCAAACACCTTTCCAGTCCAGATACTCTAAAGACTCCATCAAACAGACTCCATCATACAGACTCCATCAAACAGACTCCTTCATACAGAC
This sequence comes from Oncorhynchus masou masou, assembly GCF_036934945.1. Classification (NCBI taxonomy): domain Eukaryota; kingdom Metazoa; phylum Chordata; class Actinopteri; order Salmoniformes; family Salmonidae; genus Oncorhynchus; species Oncorhynchus masou. The sequence goes on from NW_027012878.1 coordinate 12,072, forward strand.
TCCTTCATACAGACTCCACCAAACAGACTCCATCATACAGACTCCTTCAAACAGACTCCATCATACAGACACCATCATACAGACTCCATCAAACAGACTCCTTCAAACAGACTCCATCATACAGACACCATCATACAGACTCCATCATACAGACTCCTTCATACAGACTCCATCATACAGACTCCTTCAAACAGACTCCATCATACAGACTCCTTCATACAGACTCCATCATACAGACACCATCATACAGACTCCATCAAACAGACTCCTTCATACAGACTCCATCATACAGACTCCATCATACAGACTCCATCAAACAGACTCCTTCAAACAGACTCCATCATACAGACTCCATCATACAGACTCCTTCATACAGACTCCATCATACAGACTCCTTCATACAGACTCCATCATACAGACTCCATCATACAGACTCCATCATACAGACTCCTTCATACAGACTCCTTCATACAGACTCCATCATACAGACTCAATCATACAGACTCCATCATTACAGACTCCATCAAACAGACTCCTTCAAACAGACTCCATCATACAGACTCCTTCATACAGACTCCATCATACAGACTCCATCATACAGACTCCATCATACAGGCTCCATCATACAGACTCCATCATACAGACTCCACCAAACAAGCTCCTTCATTCAGACTCCACCAAACAGACTCCATCATACAGACTATACATTTAGCCTTGTGTTATCAGCTATTGTCCGGCTGAAAGGTACATTTGTCTCTCGGTGTCTGTTGGAAAGCAGACTGGACCATGTTTTCCTCTAGGATTTTGCCTGTGCATGAGTTCTATTCTGTTTATTTTTATCCCCCCCCAAAACTCCCAAGTCCTTGCTGATGACAAGCATACCCATAACATGATGCAGCCACCACCGTGGTTGAAAATAGGATGAGTGGTACTCAGTGATGTGTTGTGTTGGAATTACCATTGACATAATGGTTAGTATTCATGACATGAAGTGAACTTCTTTGCCACATGTTTTGTAGTTTTCAGGAGGCATGTTTTGGAATGTTTGTAATTCAGTACAAGTTCTTTTCGCTCTGTCATTTAGGTTAGTTTAGGGGAGTAACAATGTTGTTGATCCATCCTCAGTTTTCTCCTTTCACAGCCATTGTTAAGCACATTTTTACTCCTGAACTTATTCATGCTTGCCATAATAATAAAGGGTTGAATAATTACTGACTCAAGGCATTTCAGATTTGTATTTTTATTACTTTGTAAACATTTCTAAAAAATATAATTAAATTTTGACATTATGCTGTATTGTGTTTAAATCTACATTTCATCCATTTAAATTCAGACTGTAAGACAAGAAAATGTGGAAAACTCAAGTGGTGTGAATACATTATGAATACATTATGAATACATTATGAATACATTATGAAGGCACTTTTGTGGCCTGTCCTGCTAAATACTCTGGCATGCCTCACTTCTTTGCAATTGCATTTAAACTTATAGGATACTTTATATGTATTTATGGCACAAACCTGTTAAAGAAATGTCCTGTAATTTAATAACATTTTACCGGCCACTATCCTGAGTTACGATGAAAAGAAACAACTTTTAATGCAACTTTTATTTTATTTTATTTCTGAAGCTGAACTGTATTTTGTCAGTAAAATATTCAACAACGAACTGTATTCAGGAAGTACACAAACTTTCTTTTAGGCCTTCCTGTGACATCGGGTGGTGTAGGTGTCATGGAGGGCAGGTAGTTTGCCCCCGGTGATGCGTTGTGCAGACTGCACCACCCTCTGGAGAGCCTTGCTGTTGAGGGAGGTGCAGTTCTGCCCGACAGGATGCTCTCGATTGTGCATCTGTAAAAGTTTGTCAAGTTTTGGGTGACTAGCCTAATTTCTTCAGCCTCCCGAGGTTGAAGAGGCACTGTTGAGCCTTCTTCACCCCACTGTCTGTGTGGGTGGACCATTTCAGTTTGTCTGTGATGTGTACGCCCAGGAACTTCAAACTTTCCACCATCTCCACTGCTGTCCCTTCGATATGGATAGGGGGTGCTCCCTCTGCTGTTTCCTGAAGTCCACAATCATCTCCTTTGTTTTTTTTATATTGACTGAGAAGTTGTTTTCCTGACACCACATTCTGAGTGCCCTCACCTCCTCCCTGTAGGCTGTCTCGTCATTGTTGGTGATCAAGCCCACTACTGTTGTGTCGTCTGCAAACTTGATAATTGAGTTGGAGGCGTGCATGGCCACGCAGTCGTGGGTGAACGGGGAGTATAGGAGCGGGCTGAGCACGCACCCTTGTGGGGCCCCAGTGTTGATGGTCAGCGAAGTGGAGGTGTTGTTTCCTACCTTCACCACCTGGGGCGGCCCGTCAGGAAGTCCAGGACCCAGTTGCACAGGGAGGGTCTGAGATCCAGGGCCTCCAGCTTGATGATGAGCTTGGAGGGCACTATGGTGATGAATTCTGAGCTGTAGTCAATGAACAGCATTCTTACATAGGTATTCCTTTTGTCCAGATGGGATAGGGCAGTGTGCAGTGTGATGGGGATTGCGTAATCTGTGAACCTGTTGGGGCGGTATGCAAACTGAAGTGGGTCTAGTGTGACAGGTGAGGTGGTGGTGATATGATCCTTGACTAGTCTATCAAAGCACTTCATGATGACAGAAGTGAGTGCGACGGGGCGATAGTCATTTAGTTATTTTTTCTTTGCCTTCTTGGGTACAGGAAGAATGGTAGCCATCTTGAAGCATGTGGGGACAACAGACTGGGATAGGGAGTGATTAAATATGCCTGTAAACACACCAGCCTAGCTGTCCGGCGCATGCTCTGAGGGACGTGGCTAGGGATGCTGTCTGGGCCAGCAGCCTTGCGAGGGTTAACACGTTTAAATGTTTTACTCACGTCAGCCACTGTCAAATCAGAGCTGTCAAATCAGAGCTGTCAAATCAGTTGTAAAGTCGTAAATAAAATGTGGATGCATTCACATGCTTTGAAGTGGTTGGGAAATGCCAATTGGCTAATGGCCAACACGCTGTGTCAACCATAAACTAAAAGTACAGCTATCATGCTTGTAAACACATCATATAGTTCAAAACCCATATTACTAGTTTGATTATTAGAAAAAATATATTTTGTTGTTACACTTACCTGCAGAAATTGCTGTTATCGAGGTCATTTCCATTGTAGGTGACATCAGAGGTAACTGAGATCTGAGGTCAGCATGATTGTTGTTGTTTTTTAACACCATTTCCTGCCATCTAGAGCCAAAAACAATCCATCCAATCTTTTTATGTGAGCAAAGTACATGTTGGATAAAAAAAAAATGTCACCCCAGGGCCTGATGGAAACAGCAAATTTGTTGGTAAACTTTCCAAAAGTCGATAAAACCCCAAATATATTTTTACAATAACCACTGTACCAAGTGAAATATGGAATCAACATTTAAGGCTTAATACCTCAATATGTGTTATTTAATCGTTTTGATGTCTTCGACCTCATCTTTACTAGATGCTGTTCTTCCACTAAACTCATTGCAACTCCCTCCAAGTCTTCGACCACCACCTTGTATCCTTTTCCCTCTCGCTCTCATCCAACACTTCCCACACTGCCCCTACTCGGATGGTATCGCGCCGTCCCAACCTTTGCTCTCTCTCCCCCGCTACTCTCTCCTCTTCCATCCTATCATCTCTTCCCTCTGCTCATACCTTCTCCAACCTATCTCCTGATTCTGCCTCCTCAACCCTCCTCTCTTCCCTTTCTGCATCCTTTGACTCTCTATGTCCCCTATCCTCCAGGCCGGCTCGGTCCTCCCCTCCCGCTCCGTGGCTCGATGACTCATTGCGAGCTCACAGAACAGAGCTCCGGAGCAGCCGAGCGGAAATGGAGGAAAACTCGCCTCCCTGCGGACCTGGCATCCTTTCACTCCCTCCTCTATACATTTTCCTCCTCTGTCTCTGCTGCTAAAGCCACTTTCTACCACTCTAAATTCCAAGCATCTGCCTCTAACCCTAGGAAGCTCTTTGCCACCTTCTCCTCCCTCGGCTGCCTTCGAAACTGTGAACCATCAGATCCTCCTCTCCACCCTCTCCGAGTTGGGCATCTCCGGCGCGGCCCACGCTTGGATTGCGTCCTACCTGACAGGTCGCTCCTACCAGGTGGCGTGGCGAGAATCTGTCTCCTCGCCACGCGCTCTCACCACTGGTGTCCCCCAGGGCTCTGTTCTAGGCCCTCTCCTATTCTCGCTATACACCAAGTCACTTGGCTCTGTCATAACCTCACATGGTCTCTCCTATCATTGCTATGCAGACGACACACAATTAATCTTCTCCTTTCCCCCTTCTGATGACCAGGTGGCGAATCGCATCTCTGCATGTCTGGCAGACATATCAGTGTGGATGACGGATCACCACCTCAAGCTGAACCTCGGCAAGACGGAGCTGCTCTTCCTCCCGGGGAAGGACTGCCCGTTCCATGATCTCGCCATCACGGTTGACAACTCCATTGTGTCCTCCTCCCGGAGCGCTAAGAACCTTGGCGTGATCCTGGACAACACCCTGTCGTTCTCAACCAACATCATGGCGGTGGCCCGTTCCTGTAGGTTCATGCTCTACAACATCCGCAGAGTACGACCCTGCCTCACACAGGAAGCGGCGCAGGTCCTAATCCAGGCACTTGTCATCTCCCGTCTGGATTACTGCAACTCGCTGTTGGCTGGGCTCCCTGCCTGTGCCATTAAACCCCTACAACTCATCCAGAACGCCGCAGCCCGTCTGGTGTTCAACCTTCCCAAGTTCTCTCACGTCACCCCGCTCCTCCGCTCTCTCCACTGGCTTCCAGTTGAAGCTCGCATCCGCTACAAGACCATGGTGCTTGCCTACGGAGCTGTGAGGGAACGGCACCGCAGTACCTCCAGGCTCTGATCAGGCCCTACACCCAAGCAAGGGCACTGCGTTCATCCACCTCTGGCCTGCTCGCCTCCCTACCATTGAGGAAGTACAGTTCCCGCTCAGCCCAGTCAAAACTGTTCGCTGCTCTGGCCCCCCAATGGTGGAACAAACTCCCTCACGACGCCAGGACAGCAGAGTCAATCACCACCTTCCGGAGACACCTGAAACCCCACCTCTTCAAGGAATACCTAGGATAGGATAAGTAATCCTCCCCCCCCCCCCTTAATGATTTAGATGCACTATTGTAAAGTGGCTGTTCCACTGGATGTCAGAAGGTGAATTCACCAATTTGTAAGTCGCTCTGGATAAGAGCGTCTGCTAAATGACTTAAATGTAAATGTAAATGTAAATGTTCTACAATGTAGAAAACAGTACAAATAAAGAAATACCCTAGAATGAATAGGTGTTCTAAAATGTTTGACTGGTACTGTATAGTTTATTTAGAACTCACACATGAAAAGGTGCATTATAATCCACACAGTAATTCACATTCCATGTTTCTGTATGATTATTATCTTGCTGTAAAAAAACTGGTCCAATTACAACCCTACATCTGTTTGTGTGTGTGTGTGTGTGTGTGTGTGTGCGTGTGCGTGTGCGTGTGCGTGTGTGTGTGTGTGTGTGTGTGTGTGTGTGTGTGTGTGTGTGTGTGTGTGTGTGTGTGTGTGTGTGTGTGTGTGCGTGTGTGTGTGTGTGTGTGTGTGAGAGAGAGGAGGGTGAGAGAACATGGAGTCACGCAATGACATGTTGTGTGGTAAAGCAGACAGTTTATTAGGTTTTTCAGACTATGAAGTTAGTTATGATGAACTTCACAGGCTGGTGAAAGTGCACGGTGACGAGATGATACTCCTGTCCAATAGATAGAGGCTCTTATTCTGGTGCCATGATGACCAATGATTGGCTGCCATTTGACAAATAATCATCTCATCATGTTGCCTAAATGGCCCACCTA
>NW_027012879.1:0-17962 GCF_036934945.1 Oncorhynchus masou masou
TGGGGTATTGTGATGTCATTATGGGGTATTGTGATGTCATTATGGGGTATTGTGATGTCATTATGGGGTATTGTGATGTCTGATGGGGTATTGCGATGTCATTATGGGGTTCCTGCGTATGTCATTATGGGGGTATTGGTGGATGTCATTATGGGGTCTTGCGATGTCATTATGGGGTCTTGCGATGTCATTATGGGGTATTGTGATGTCATTATGGGGTATTGTGATGTCATTATGGGGTATTGTGATGTCATTATGGGGTATTGTGATGTCATTATGGGGTCTTGTGATGTGATTATGGGGTATTGTGATGTCATTATGGGGCATTGTGTGTAGATTAATGAGGGGGACAAAGCTATTGAATCCATTTCAGAATAAGGCTGTAACGTAACAAAATGTTGGAAATGTCAAGGGGTCTGAATTCTTTCCGAAAGCCCTGTATGGGATGATCAGATGATGATATTTTGTTCTTTCACACCAAGGCATGGTGATTATGGAAGGGGAGGTTGTTGGAAAGATAGTTCAAATATAGCCTAATAGTTACTCATTCGCAATGGATGTTAAAAATATATTTAAAAAAATACAGACTTCATTGATTTGTGATGTGAAGAAAAACTACTGAGAAGGTCAGCTTATTAGTCCTGGTCAAGGTGAGTTAAAACAATCAGAAATCGAACATCCCCAAAATGGACACTCCTACATTTTCCGTGCAGCAGTTAGGTTACTTCTATGAGTACTCAAACGCTCCTGAACATTTAACAGGACAGGGAAACCAGATCCATGCTCATTGCACACATGGAGAACTCCAAAAACACAACTATGATTCTGAAATAAACCAGAAAACGTGTTTCTCACAAGTGTGGCAGGTTGTGAACTCAACAAACAACGTTTTCACTCGGAGAATTAGAAACGGTAAGTGAATGTAGGCCTAATTAGTAATACATTGCATTAACAGAAAGTAATGTAACCAAATGACGGGGATTAAAAGTACAATTACTGCTGGTGACATATGTAAAGGTGAATTGATCAAAATAAACAATCAAAGGGCAAACAATTCACACAATGAAAGCATGTGTTCTGGAGAGCTGAGAGCATGTGTTCTGGAGAGCTGAGAGCATGTGTTCTGGAGAGCTGAGAGCACGTGTTCTGGAGAGCTGAGAGCACGTGTTCTGGAGAGCTGAGTAGCACGTGTTCTGGAGAGCTGAGAGCACGTGTTCTGGAGAGCTGAGAGCACGTGTTCTGGAGAGCTGAGAGCACGTGTTCTGGAGAGCTGAGAGCATGTGTTCTGGAGAACTGAGAGCATGTGTTCTGGAGAGCTGAGAGCACGTGTTCTGGAGAGCTGAAAGCATGTGTTCTGGAGAGCTGAGAGCACGTGTTCTGGAGAGCTGAGAGCACGTGTTCTGGAGAGCTGAGAGCACGTGTTCTGGAGAGCTGAGAGCACGTGTTCTGGAGAGCTTAGAGCACGTGTTCTGGAGAGCTGAGAGCACGTGTTCTGGAGAGCTGAGAGCATGTGTTCTGGAGAGCTGAGAGCATGTGTTCTGGAGAGCTGAGAGCACGTGTTCTGGAGAGCTGAGAGCACGTGTTCTGGAGAGCTGAGAGCACGTGTTCTGGAGAGCTGAGAGCATGCGTTCTGGAGAGCTGAGAGCATGTGTTCTGGAGAGCTGGAGAGCATGTGTTCTGGAGAGCTGAGAGCATGTGTTCTGGAGAGCTGAGAGCATGCGTTCTGGAGAGCTGAGAGCATGCGTTCTGGAGAGCTGAGAGCACGTGTTCTGGAGAACCAATAAGCCATCTTCGCCACACAACCCTACCACTTCTTCTTGTCTGAACATTTAAATTATACTCTTCACAAATACTTTAGATGCTGTTCACCGGCAGCCGCAACTCAATAGTCAGCTAGGCCTTTTGCCAAGACTTCCTCATATACCACGTCTCTCCTGCTCTACTGGTTTTCTTCCCCTGTCAACTTTCTTTCATTGTCCAGAAGCCAAAACCACAACCTTAGTCATATTAGCAACGCATCATAGGTATCTCCTTTCCCCGTTTTAACAAGGTAGAACAGCTGAATCGTTAAGAACACGCCTCTGTCCATTTCAACCGTTTCAACAGCATGCCAACTGAAATCAATTGGCCTCTACCTTATCCCAGAATGAGCACGAGTTACCAATTCCTTATACTGTATATAATTGTGTTTTATACTTATTGCACATTTTTTATAAAAACACAGACTAGACAGCTAGTACTCGACAGCTAGTATAACAGTCTGACAACAATGCTGCTAGTGGTACGTTGTATTATAAAACACAGACTAGACAGCTAGTATAACAGGCTGACAACAATGCAGCTAGTGGTACGTTGTATTATAAAACACAGACTAGACAGCTAGTATAACAGGCTGACAACAATGCTGCTAGTGGTACGTTGTATTATAAAACACAGACTAGACAGCTAGTATAACAGGCTGACAACAATGCTGCTAGTGGTACGTTGTATTATAAAACACAGACTAGACAGCTAGTATAACAGGCTGACAACAATGCTGCTAGTGGTACGTTGTATTATAAAACACAGACTAGACAGCTAGTATAACAGGCTGACTACAATGCTGCTAGTGGTACGTTGTATTATAAAACACAGACTAGACAGCTAGTATAACAGGCTGACTACAATGCTGCTAGTGGTACGTTGTATTATAAAACACAGACTAGACAGCTAGTATAACAGGCTGACAACAATGCTGCTAGTGGTACGTTGTATTATAAAACACAGACTAGACAGCTAGTATAACAGGCTGACTACAATGCTGCTAGTGGTACGTTGTATTATAAAACACAGACTAGACAGCTAGTATAACAGGCTGACTACAATGCTGCTAGTGGTACGTTGTATTATAAAACACAGACTAGACAGCTAGTATAACAGGCTGACAACAATGCTGCTAGTGGTACGTTGTATTATAAAACACAGACTAGACAGCTAGTATAACAGGCTGACAACAATGCTGCTAGTGCTACGTGGTACCGTAATGCCGCACACCACAAATTTTGCTTTACATTTTCCAGAATCAATGTTCATTGATACTCCTGTTTTAGTAGTGTCTGCTTTTGGCAAAATGTAAGTAGTTGAGACATAAAACATAAACAGGTTAACGTCTCCTCTATCACAGTACAATAATGTCTCAATGTGTTTCAGTGTCCATATGAACCATTCTGTTAGACCAAACCTCAAATCGCTTTCTTGTTTTTGTTTTGAGTGGCAGTAGGGAGGGGCTTGGTGTATAAGTGGGAAGCTGAGCACAGCCCACAGTCCTTCGGCACGGCCTGCGGTAGTTACTTAAGGCCTACAAGCGGACAAACACGAAAAATGTAAATAAAAACCCAATTCTTGTGATGGAATATCACGCTAAAACATACATTCAAATTAATTCTATATATCGCCCACCACTAGCACCACGTCGTGTGTATATCAACATAATGAATCGAAGCAGCACTGCACCCTCTTCATTCCCATTCAGCGCCTTCCACCAGCCTCTGCGTCAAATTGCATTGAATTCATACACTTCCTCAACCACACAGGCTCAAAGCCCAGTTCCAGTCAAGAGGCACGTTGAGGACATCATTGTAATCTGACTGGCTCGCTGTCTGGCTGCGTCATTGGCATCGGTTCTCTTTTGAAGCTAGAATGTTTAATCAGCCAGGCCTGTATACTAATCTGTATTCCACCTATGGCTCATTCAGTTCTTTTGAACGGAAGGAGAGTGAGATTGTGGAGTCATTACTCAGCACAAGCCCCGAGTCCCTTCAGTTTCCTCAATCAAGTGGCAATTATGTCACTACACACATTTATCGGATTAAACCGGGGTCAGCCATGTAAAATGGATCTCTGCCTCCCAACCCCAGTCATCATCACTTGTCCACTAGATTCTAGAATGTCAAGTAACCCCAGTCATCATCCCTTGTCCACTAGATTCTAGAATGTCAAGTAACCCCAGTCATCATCGCTTGTCCACTAGATTCTAGAATGTCAAGTAACCCCAGTCATCATCGCTTGTCCACTAGATTCTAGAATGTCAAGTAACCCCAGTCATCATCACTTGTCCACTAGATTCTAGAATGTCAAGTAACCCCAGTCATCATCCCTTGTCCACTAGATTCTAGAATGTCAAGTAACCCCAGTCATCATTCCCTTGTCCACTAGATTCTAGAATGTCAAGTAACCCCAGTCATCATCGCTTGTCCACTAGATTCTAGAATGTCAAGTAACCCCAGTCATCATCCCTTGTCCACTAGATTCTAGAATGTCAAGTAACCCCAGTCATCATCACTTGTCCACTAGATTCTAGAATGTCAAGTAACCCCAGTCATCATCTCCACTAGATTCTAGAATGTCAAGTAACCCCAGTCATCATCACTTGTCCACTAGATTCTAGAATGTCAAGTAACCCCAGTCATCATCCCTTGTCCACTAGATTCTAGAATGTCAAGTAACCCCAGTCATCATCCCTTGTCCACTAGATTCTAGAATGTCAAGTAACCCCAGTCATCATCCCTTGTCCACTAGATTCTAGAATGTCAAGTAACCCCAGTCATCATCACTTGTCCACTAGATTCTAGAATGTCAAGTAACCCCAGTCATCATCACTTGTCCACTAGATTCTAGAATTCCAAGTAATCCAAGTCATCATTCCTCATTCATTAGATCTAGAACGCCAAATAACTACTCCACCTTCGCAACATAACCCACTCTGTCCCAGTCCCAAGCTTGACGACCAGTGTTGTGTAAAGTCACCAACACCCCTGGGGATAACCAGGTCCCAGGTCTGTTTGTTCGGTCTTGCCAAATCCTATGGTCAGCATAAACAGATCTGGGACCAGGCCACTCCTGGAGAAACAGTAGCAGGGGAATTTTCAAGCCTTTATAAGTAACTGACTATCACAGCTTATTGCGAAATAGACATTAATTACTTAGTCCACTCCACACATTTATTCACAATGCATTTCCTGTGTATTACATTATTTTCTGTCTTCATAATAATGTGGCCCTGCCTGTTTAAAATAACGTGGCCCTGCCTGTTTAAAATAATGTGGCCCTGCCTGATTAAAATAATGTGGCCCTGCCTGTTTAAAATAATGTGGCCCTGCCTGATTAAAATAATGTGGCCCTGCCTGTTTTAAATAATGTGGCCCTGCCTGATTAAAATAATGTGGTCCTGCCTAGTTAAAATAATGTGGTCCTGCCTAGTTTAAAATAATGTGGTCCTGCCTGATTAAAATAATGTGGTCCTGCCTAGTTAAAATAATGTGGTCCTGCCTGATTAAAATAATGTGGCCCTGCCTGTTTAAAATAATGTGGTCCTGCCTGATTAAAATAATGTGGCCCTGCCTGATTAAAATAATGTGGCCCTGCCTGTTTAAAATAATGTGGTCCTGCCTAGTTAAAATAATGTGGTCCTGCCTGATTAAAATAATGTGGCCCTGCCTGATTTAAATAATGTGGTCCTGCCTAGTTAAAATAATGTGGTCCTGCCTGAGTTAAAATAATGTGGTCCTGCCTTCAATGCAGAGATAAAAAGAGAATGTCAGCTCATTGTTTTACTCCTCTTAAACCTGGTATTTTAATAAAGCTTTGGTGATTGAATATTTATTACCAAGCGGTGTCAGGAGCCAAACCCTTTATCCACAGTCTTGTCTACTTTGTGAATGATTTGGGGCAGATTTAAAAAAATAAAAAAAGAGGAGAGGAGGCTATGCTTTGGTTTTTAATCAAATAAAACAAAATGGGGAAGAAAAAAAACATGTTGTTTTTTAAATGTTTCTAAACAGGAAGTATCCAGGCACCAAAAGGACCTTGGGCTTCTCTTGTCCCATGTTCATATGGGCGGTGTGCGTCACAGCTGGATAGGCTGCGTTGCCACTGTAAAAATGTAGCATTACCGCTTAAACCAGCTTTTGGTCGGTCTTAAATATCACTTTTGGATCATGTTTTTAAAGATACTGAGCACAAAGCAAGCTGGTAAAACGAGAAGGTGAATTGAAGTTCAGTTGTTGCAGCTTTAAAGGTAATATCCTGCATATAATATATATATATATATATACATACATAACATATCCTCTATAAAATGTTCCCATGTGGCAGAGAAAACTGCGGTTTTAAAGCGTACAGTACAGTGCATGTATGTTTAAAAAATAATTGTATTAATAAAATGAATAATTGGTGTACTACTGTGGACACCAATATCCCTGTGAGCCTCCCAGGCCCATGTTGCCCAGAGTTAAGAACAGAAATGGTAGATTAATAATACTGTGTTGTATTACACCCTCAACTTATTCCACAGATCCTTTGGCCAAAATGTGTTTAATCTGTTGTTAGTAATATTCATAAAAAATAAGTGTTTGTTATTTATTGTTTGTGATCCTACACATAACACACTCGTTCTGCCAGTCACATTCTTCTGCAGGTCCCCAAAGCACACACATCACTGGGTCGCTCGCCTTTTCAGTTCGCTGCCGCTGGCGCCTGGAATGAGCTGCAACAAACACTCGAATCTGGACAGTTTTCTCTCAATCTCTTCATTCAAAGACTTTGTGTGATGTATTTTTGTCTTTACCTTCTTTTACCTAGAGTATAATTCACATTTGTTAGGGCCCTCCCGAGTTGCGCAGCGGTCTAAGGCACTGCATCGCAGAGCTAGAGGCGACACTACAGACCGGGTTCGACCCTGGGCTGTATCACAACCGGCTGTGTTCGGGAGTCCCATAGGGCGACGCACAATTGGCCCAGCGTCATCCGGGTTAGGGAGGGTTTGGCGGGTTTGGTCAGGGAGGGCTTTACTTGGCTCATTACACTCTAGCGACTCCTTGTGGCGGACCGGGTGCCTGCAGACGGTGTTTCATCCCGACACATTGATGCGGCTGGCTTCCGGGTTAAGCGGGTAGGTGTTAAGAAGCACGGTTTGGCGGGTTCCAGAGGACGCGTGACTCGACGTTCATCTCCGATGCCGTTGGGGAGTTGCAGCGGTGAGACAAGATCAAAATTGTGGAGGAAAAAGGTGGTAACATAAAAATATATATATAAAAAAAAAATACCTTTCACATTTGATGACAACTCAATTAAATATGGATGTCCATTTTACGTTACGCTCATGTTTTGGCCCTAAGGGATTTATTTATTTATTTAGAGTTCATTCTCACAGCCTGACTGGTTTAAGAGCTGTAGGAATGAGCGACAAAACAACTCAGACAATTAACTCTTCTCATACATACCATTTAGAATGATGCTTTTATCCAGAATGTCTTCCAGGGAGTATAAACATTTGATATATACATGACCCCAGTGAGAACTGAACCCGTGACCCCAGTGGGAACTGAACCCGTGACCCCAGTGGGAACTGGACCCGTGACCCCAGTGGGAACTGAACCCGTGACCCCAGTGAGAACTGAACCCGTGACCCCAGTGGGAACTGACCCCGTGACCCCAGTGGGAACTGAACCCGTGACCCCAGTGTTGCTAGCCAAGCTTCCGCAACACACATACACACACACACACACACACACACACACACACACACACACACACACACACACACACACACACACACACACACACACATATCTTCCCTCCACATCCCCTCTGCTAGCCTCTAACACTATGTTATGTCCATGTGACCTAATTTAAGTCTGTTTCCTGATGTTACAGTACAACCATGATAGTGTTTCCTCTCCACATACAGTGGATGGGCCCCTGGGTTAATGATCCAAGCGTGTGCTTCATACTGTACATAATTTAACACAGATTAAATAATTCATTCATCGTTGCAGCCACTACCAAGTTAATTAAAGATTCTGTTTAAGTTGATGAAAAAGATAAATGAGATGAAAGAGAAGTGTGTCCCAAATGAAACCCTATTCCCTATATGAAGCAATATCATTGACCAGAACCCATAGTTGCACGTACTCTTCCATTCCAAATAAGCAAGACGAGGAAGGACTCACCCATCTTTTGTGTCCCAAATGGAATTTTATACCCTATGGGCCTTGGTCAAAATTAGTGCACCATATGGGACTAGAGTGCCATGCTCTGGTCAAAAGTAGTGCACTATAGAAATAGGTTGCCATAGGGCTTGTCAAAGTAGTGCACTATATAGGGAATAGGGTGCCATAGGGCTCTGGTCTAAAGTAGTTCATCATATAGGGAATAGGTGCCATAGGGCTCTGGACTAAAGTAGTGACAATATAGGGAATAGGGTGCTATAGGGTTCTGGTCTAAAGTAGTGCACCATATAGGGAATAGGGTGCCATAGGGCTCTGATCTAAAGTAGTGCACTATATAGGGAATAGGGTGCCATAGGGCTCTGATCTAAAGTAGTGCACTATATAGGAATAGGGTGCCATTTGGGAGCACATTCAATGTAATGGTCAATCTTTTGGCTGTCATCACAGAACTATGCACCTAGAGAGAAAGTAGTCTCTGTTAGGTAAGTGGTAGGTTAATAGAATCATATGTAAGTGGTAGGTTAAAGAATCATATGTAAGTGGTAGGTTAAAGAATCTTATGTAAGTGGTAGGTAATGGAATCTTATGTAAGTGGTAGGTAATAGAATCTTATGTAAGTGGTAGGTTAAAGAATCGTATGTAGTGGTAGGTAATGGAATCTTATGTAAGTGGTAGGTTAAAGAATCGTATGTAAGTGGTAGGTTAAATAATCGTAGATAAGTGGTAGGTTAAATAATCGACAGTAGTGGTAGGTAATAGAATCTTATGTAAGTGGTAGGTTAAAGAATCTTATGTAAGTGGTAGGTTAAAGAATCATATGTAAGTGGTAGGTTAAAGAATCGATGTAAGTGGTAGGTTAAAGAATCAGTATGTAAGTGGTAGGTTAAAGAATCGATGTAAGTGGTAGGTTAAAGAATCGTATGTAAGTGGTAGGTTAAAGAATCGTATGTAAGTGGTAGGTTAAAGAATCGTATGTAAGGTAGGTTAAAGAATCGATGTAAGTGGTAGGTTAAAGAATCTTATGTAAGTGTGTAGGTTAAAGAATCGATGTAAGTGGTAGGTAATGGAATCCTATGTAAGTGGTAGGTTAAAGAATCATATGTAAGTGGTAGGTTAAAGAATCAGATGTAAGTGGTCAGGTTAAAGAATCGTATGTAAGTGGTGGTAGGCTAAAGAATCGTATGTAAGTGGTAGGTTAAAGAATCAGTATGAAGTGGTAGGTTAAAGAATCGTATGTAAGTGGTAGGTTAAAGAATCATATGTAAGTGGTAGGTTAAAGAATCGTATGTAAGTGGTAGGTTAAAGAATCGTATGTAAGTGGTAGGTTAAAGAATCGTATGTAAGTGGTAGGTTAAAGAATTCATGCTAAGTGGTATGGTTAAAGAATCGATGTAAGTGGTAGGTTAAAGAATCGTATGTAAGTGGTAGGTTAAAGAATCATATGTAAGTGGTAGGTTAAAGAATCGTATGTAAGTGGTAGGTTAAAGAATCGTAATGTAAGTGGTAGGTTAAAGAATCGTATGTAAGTGGTAGGTTAAAGAATCGTATGTAAGTGGTAGGTTAAAGAATCGTATGTAAGTGGTAGGTTAAAGAATCGTATGGTAAGTGGTGGGTTAAAGAATCTTTAGAAAGTGGTAGTAATGAATCTTAGTAATGGTAGGTAACAGAATCATATGTAAGTGAAGGTAATGGAATCTATGTCAGTGGTAGAGTATTAGAATCTTATGTAAGTGGTAGGTAATAGAATCTTATGTAAGTGGTAGGTTATAGAATCTTATGTAAGTGGTAGGTAAATCTTAGGTAAGTGGTAGGTTAATAGAATCTTATGTAAGTGGTAGGTAATGGAATCGTATGTAAGTGGTAGGTTAAAGAATCTTAGGTAAGTGGTAGGTAATAGAATCTTAGTGTAAGTGGTAGGTTATAGAATCTTAGGTAAGTGGTAGGATATATGAATCTTAGGTAAGTGGTAGGTTGTAGAATCGTATGTAATTGTTAGATTCTATAATCTTATGTAAGTGGTAAGTTTTTTGTATATATATTTATTTAGGATCCCCATTAGTTCCTGCCAAGACAGCAGCTTCTCTTCCTGGGGTTTATTATGGATCCCCATTAGTTCCTGCCAAGACAGCAGCTACTCTTCCTGGGGTTTATTATGGATCCCCATTAGTTCCTGCCAAGGCAGCAGCTACTCTTCCTGGGGTTTATTATGGATCCCTATTAGTTCCTGCCAAGGCAGCAGCTACTCTTCCTGGGCCACTCAAGGACATTCAGAGACTTGTCCTGAAGCCATTCCTGCGTTGTCTTTGCTGTGTGCTTAGGATTGTTGACCTATTGGTAGGTGAACGTGCACCCAGTCTTTCACCATAGGGATGGTGTCAGGATTCCTCCAGACATGACGCTCGGCATTCAGTCCAAAGAGTTAAATCTTGGTTTCATCAGACCAGAGAATCTTGTGTCTCGAGGTCTGAGAGTCTTTGGTGCCTTTTGACAAACTCCAAGTGGGCTGTCATGTGCCTATTATTTACATTAAAATGCAGAACCTTTGCTATGAGACTCGAAATTGAGCTCAGGTGCATCCTGCTTCCATTGATCATCCTTGAAATGTTTCTACAACTTGATTGGAGTCCACCTGTGGTACATTCAATTGATTGGACATGATTTGGAAAGGCACACACCTGTCTATATAAGGTCCCACAGTTGACAGAGCATGTCAGAGCAAAAACCAAGCCATGCAGTTGAAGGAATTGTCCAAAGAGCTCTGAGACAGGATTGTATAGAGGCACAGATCTGGGGAAGGGTACCAAAAAATGTCTTTATCATTAAAGGCCCCCAAGAACACAGTGGCCTCCATCATTCTTAAAAGGAAGAAGTTTGGAACCACCAGGACTCTTCCTAGAGCTGGCCGCCCAGCCAAACTGAGCAATTGGGAGAGGTCATTCTTGGTCATTCTGACAGAACTGCAGAGTTCCTCTCTGGAAGATGGTTGTCCTTCTGAAAGGTTCTCCTGTCTCTGCAGCACTCCATCAATCAGGCCTTTATAGTAGAGTGGTCAGACGTGCCTTCTACTGAGGAGTGGCTTCCATGACAGCCTGCTTGGAGTTTGCCAAAAGGCACCTAAAGACTCTCAGAACATGTGAAACAAGAGTCTCTGGTCTATTGAAACCAAGATTGAACTCTTTGGCCTGAATGCCAAGCATCACATCTGGAGGAAACCTGGCACCATCCCTACGGTGAAGCATGGTGGTGGCAGCATCATGCTGTGTGGATGTTCTTCAGCGGCAAGGACTGGGAGACTAGTCAGGATCGAGGGAAAGATGAACTGGAGCAAAGTACAGAGATCCTTGATGAAAACCTGCTTCAGAGCACTCAGGACCTCAGACTGGGGCGAAGGTTCAACTTGCAACAGGACAATGACCCTAAGCACACAGCCAAGACAACGCAGGTGTGGCTTCGGGACAAGTCTCTGAATATCCTTGAATGGCCCAGCCAGAGTCCGGACTTGAACCTGATCAAACATATCTGGAGAGACCTGAAAATAGCTATGCATCGACGCTCCCCATCCAACCTGAGAGAGCTTGAGAGGATCTGCAGAGAAGAATGGGAGAAACTCCCCAAATACAGGTGTGCCAAGCTTGTAGCATCATACCCAAGAAAACTCTCTTGGAGTTTGTAACGATGAGACAGCCTGTAGGGAGGTCAGAGACCTGACACCAACCTCTCCCTCAACTTGATCAAGACTGATGATTGTGGACTAAAGGAAAAGGAGGACCAAGCACAACCAACGGGACTGTAGTGGAGCTCAAGTTCCTTGGCATCCACATCACCAACAAACTAACATGGTCCAAGCACACCAAGACAGTTGTGAAGAGGGCACAACAAAACCTATTCGCCCCTCAGGAGACTGAAAAGATTTGTCATGGGTCCCCAGATCCTCAAAAGTTCTACAGCTGCACCATCGAGAGCATCCTGCTGGGTTGCACATCCGGTATGTAACTGCCTGGCCTCCAACCACAAGACACAACAAAGGGTTGTGCTTATGGCCCAGTACATCACCGGTGCCAAGCTTCCTGCCATCCAGGACCTTTATACCAGGCAGTGTCAATGTAAGGCCCTAAAAAGACTCCAGCAACCCTGTTCTCTCTGCCACCGCACGGCAAGCGGTAGCGGAGCGCCAAGTCCAGGTCCAAGAGGCTTTTAAGCAGCTTCTACCCACAAGCCATAAGACTCCTGGACAGCTCATCAAATGGCTAACCAGACTATTTACAATCTCCCCCCCTATACTGCTGCTACTATCTTATTATCTATGCATGGTCACTTTAACAACTCTGATCTACATGTACATATTATCTAAATAACCTCGACACCAGTGCCCCCAGACATGGACTTCCCCTGTATATAGCCTCCACATTGACTCTGTACCGTAATACCCTGTATATAGCCTCCACATTGACTCTGTACCGGTACCCCTGTATATAGCCTCCACATTGACTCTGTACCGGCACCCCCTGTATATAGCCTCCACATTGACTCTGTACCAGTATCACCCTGTATATAGCCTCCACATTGACTCTGTACCGTAGTACCCTGTATATAGCCTCCACATTGACTATACTGTAACACCCTGTATATGGCCTGCACATTGACTCTGTACCGTAATACTACCCTGTATATAGCCTCCACACTGACTCTGTACCGTAACACCCTGAATATAGCCTCCACATTGACTCTGTACCGGTACCCTGTATATAGCCTCCACATTGACTCTTGTACCGTAACACCCTGTATATAGCCTCCACATTGACTCTGTACCGTAATACCCTGTATATAGCCTCCACATTGACTCTGTACCGTAGTACCCTGTATATAGCCTCCACATTGATCTATACAGTAATACCCTGTATATGGCCTGCACATTGACTCTGTACCGTAACACCTGTATATAGCCTCCACATTGACTCTGTACCGTAATACCCTGTATATAGCCTCCACATTGACTCTGTACCGTAACAGCCCTGTATATAGCCTCCACACTGACTCTGCACCGTAATACCCTGTATAGCCTCCACATTGACTCTGCAGTCATAATAACCCTGTATATAGCCTCCACATTGACTCTGTACCGTAACACCCTGTATATAGCCTCCACATTGACTCTGTACCGTAACTATCCCTGTATATAGCCTCCACATTGACTCTGTACCTGTAATACCCTGTATATAGCCTCCACATTGACTCTGTACCGTAACACCCTGTATATAGCCTCCACATTGACTCTGTACCGGTACCCCTGTATATAGCCTCCACATTGACTCTGTACCGTAATACCCTGTATATAGCCTCCACATTGACTCTGTACCGTAATACCCTGTATATAGCCTCCACATTGACTCTGTACCGCTAATACCCTGTATATAGCCTCCACATTGACTCTGTACCGTCAACACCCTGTATATAGCCTCCACATTGACTCTGCACCGCAGTACCCAGCATATAGCTCCACATTACCCATGTACAGTATTCCTGTATAGCCTCCACATTGACTCTGTACCGCAATACCCTGTATATAGCCTCCACATTGACTCTGTACCGTAATACCCTGTATATAGCCTCCACATTGACTCTGTACCATAACACCCTGTATATAGCCTCCACATTGACTCCGTACCGTAACACCCTGTATATAGCCTCCACATTGACTCTGTACTGTAACACACCATATATATAGCCTCCACATTGACTCTGTACCGTAACACCCTGTATATAGCCTCCACACGGACTAAGGAACGTAATACCCTGTATATAGCCTCCACATTGACTCTGTACCGTAACACCCTGTATATAGCCTCCACATTGACTCTGTACCGGTCACCCCCTGTATATAGCCTCCACATTGACTCTGTACTGTAATACCCTGTATATAGCCTCCACATTGACTCTGTACCGTAACACCTGTATATAGCCTCCACATTGACTCTGTACCGTAACACCCTGAATATAGCCTCCACATTGACCCACTATTGTCATTTTTACTGCTGATCTTTATTTATGTTATTCTTCTAATGTTATTCTCATCTCTTAATTTGTTGTTCGCTTTGTTGTTATTTTCTTAACTGTATTGTTGGTTAAGGGCTTGTAAGTAATTTCAGCATTTCACTGTGAGGTCTACTACACCTGTTGTATTCAGCATTTCACTGTAAGGTCTACTACACCTGTTGTATTCAGCATTTCACTGTAAGGTCTACTACACCTGTTGTATTCAGCATTTCACTGTGAGGTCTACTACACCTGTTGTATTCAGCATTTCACTGTGAGGTCTACTACACCTGTTGTATTCAGCATTTCACTGTGAGGTCAACTACACCTGTTGTATTCAGCATTTCACTGTAAGGTCTACTACACCTGTTGTATTCAGCATTTCACTGTATGGTCTACTACACCTGTTCTATTTAGCATTTCACTGTGAGGTCTACTACACCTGTTGTATTCAGCATTTCACTGTGAGGTCTACTACACCTGTTGTATTCAGCATTTCACTGTGAGGTCTACGACACCTGTTGTATTCAGCATTTCACTGTGAGGTCTACACCTGTTGTATTCAGCATTTCACTGTGAGGTCTACTACACCTGTTGTATTCAGCATTTCACTGTGAGGTCTACTACACCTGTTGTATTCAGCATTTAACTGTAAGGTCTACTACACCTGTTGTATTCAGCATTTCACTGTAAGGTCTACTACACCTGTTGTATTCAGCATTTCACTGTGAGGTCTACTACACCTGTTGTATTCAGCATTTAACTGTGAGGTCTACTACACCTGTTGTATTCAGCATTTCACTGTGAGTTCTACTACACCTGTTGTATTCAGCATTTCACTGTAAGGTCTACTACACCTGTTGTATTCAGCATTTCACTGTGAGGTCTACAACACCTGTTGTATTCAGCATTTCACTGTAAGGTCTACTACACCTGTTGTATTCAGCATTTCACTCTGAGGTCTACTACACCTGTTGTATTCAGCATTTCACTGTGAGGTCTACGACACCTGTTGTATTCAGCATTTCACTGTGAGGTCTACACCTGTTGTATTCAGCATTTCACTGTGAGGTCTACTACACCTGTTGTATTCAGCATTTCACTGTAAGTTCTACTACACCTGTTGTATTCAGCATTTCACTGTGAGGTCTACTACACCTGTTGTATTCAGCATTTCACTGTAAGGCCTACTACACCTGTTGTATTCAGCATTTCACTGTAAGGTCTACCTACACCTGTTGTATTCAGCATTTCACTGTAATGGTCTACTACACCTGTTGTATTCGGTGCATGTGACAAATAACACTTTATTGTTTTTTATTTGACTCGAGGCTGTAATCCCCTCAACAAAGTACTCATTAAAGTGTCTGAATACTGTAAATGCTTTTTTTTTTACAAAAAAACAACAACAAACAATGCTTTGTCACTATGGGGTATTGTGTGTAGATTGGATGAAGGGAGAACAAATAATTGAATCCATTTTAGAATAAGGCTGTAACGTAACAAAATGTGGAAAAAGTTAAAGGGTCTGAATTCTTTCCTGAATGCACAGAATCTTATGTAAGTGGTTATAGAAGAGAGGAATTTATACCCTCGTAAACCTACAGGTATTAACAAAGAACTGGCCCTGTACAACACCTTAAGAGTTAGAGGAGTTCAATACTACACGTATATATGGTGGAGGATGTTTTATATGGCAACAATAGAAGACTAGATACCTATAGATAAGACTGATACCGTGTGAAGGAGTGGCTCATGTCAAGTGGACACTCGTAGTGCTTCAGTGCTCCCACATAACACACAGACTGGGACTAGGTCCCAAATGGAAATACCTATTCTACACAGTGTTGTATTTATTTTTGAACTAGGAAAGTCAGTTAAGAACAAATTCTTATTTACAATGACGGCCTACCAAAAGGCCTCATGCGGGGATTAATAATAAAATAAACATTTTTTAAATTTTTAAATAGGATAAAACGCACATCACAACAAGAGAGACACCACAACACTACATAGAGAGAGACACCACAACACTACATAGAGAGAGACACCACAACACTGTACACAGAGAGACACCAACACTACATAGAGAGACCACAACACTACATAGAGACACCACAACACTACAAAGAGAGAGAGCCCACAACACTACATAAAGAGACCACAACACTACATAGAGAGACCACAACACTACATAGAGACACCACAACACTACATAGAGAGACCACAAACACTACATAGAGACACCACAACACTACAAAGAGAGAGACCCCACAACACTACATAAAGAGACCACAACACTACATAGAGAGACCACAACACTACATAGAGACACCACAACACTACATAGAGAGAGACCACACAACACTACATAAAGAGGCCACAACACTACATAGAGAGACCACAACACTACATAGAGAGACCCCAGACAACACATGAAAACACAACATGTCAGCAACACAACATGGTAGCAGCACAACATGGTACCAACACGACATGGTACCAACACAACATGGTAGCAGCACAACATGGTAGCAACACTACATGGCAGCAACACAACATGGCAGCAACACAACATGGCAGCAACACAACATGGCAGCAACACAACATGGCAGCAACACAACATGGCAGCAGCACAACATGACAGCAGCACAACATGACAGCAGCACAACATGGCAGCAGTACAACATGGCAGCAGTACAACATGGCAGCAGAACAACATGGCAGCAGTACAACATGGCAGCAGTACAACATGGCAGCAGTACAACATGGCAGCAACACAACATGGCAGCAGTACAACATGGCAGCAGTACAACATGGCAGCAGCACAACATGGCAGCAACACAACATGGCAGCAACACAACATGGCAGCAACACAACATGGCAGCAGTACAACATGGCAGCAACACAACATGGCAGCAGTACAACATGGCAGCAGTACAACATGGCAGCAGTACAACATGGCAGCAGCACAACATGGCAGCAACACAACATGGCAGCAACACAACATGGCAGCAGTACAACATTGCAGCAGTACAACATGGCAGCAACACAACATGGCAGCAGTACAACATGGCAGCAGTACAACATGGCAGCAACACAACATGGCAGCAGTACAACATGGCAGCAGTACAACATGGCAGCAGCACAACATGGCAGCAACACAACATGGCAGCAGTACAACATGGCAGCAAACACAACATGGTACAAACATTATTGGGTAACATCCCAGATGGCACTCTATTGCCTACACAGTGCACTACATTTGACTAAAGCCCTAAAGTAGTTCACTATTAATGCATAATAGTGTGCAATTCTGGGACACAGACAAGATGCAATTTGGGACGCAGACCTGTTCAGTTCTGACCTATTTCAAACCGAGTGGGGAAAAAGAGTGGCTAGCTTTAGAGTTTAACCAAAAAACACACGTTTACACACACACACACACACACACACACACACACACACACACACACACTGCTCACCCATTTCCTGTCGAGTGCTGCAGACCTCGAGATCCATACTGCTGGGTTCTGTCTGCCACAGTTTTCAGGAAATCACCCGTCGTTCTCATGAAACCCAGGTAGTTATAGGAACCCATGTTGATGACATCGTCTATGGTCTTCCCTGTTAAACTGAACACACACAGACAGACACACAGACAGACGTTAAACCCCACGTTGATGACATCGTCTATGGTCTTCCCTGTTAAACTGAACACACACAGACAGACATACAGACAGACGTTAAACCCCACGTTGATGACATCGTCTATGGTCTTCCCTGTTAAACTGAACACACACAGACAGACAGACAGACAGACAGACATACAGACAGACGTTAAACCCCACGTTGATGAAATCATGCACTAATCATTTTCTAACCTGTTACAGACGTGTGAACAATTGATTTTGTTGCACATGTATGTCTGAGAGGCAAAC
>NW_027012880.1:0-17959 GCF_036934945.1 Oncorhynchus masou masou
TCTCTCTGAATCTGAGAGGGCACTGCCTGCAGTGGGATGTTTGGACCTATCGCGCGGAGCAGCAGGCTTACACTATCCTGCTTCTCGTGGGCCTGTGAAAGGCTCAACAAATAGCACGAGTACAGGACATCAGTTAGCTGCTCCCAAACATTTTAAACCTGCATCAGGACATCCATATGCTGCTCCCAAACATTTGAAACCTGCATCAGGACATCAATAAGCTGCTCCCAAACATTTTAAACCTGCATCAGGACATCAATAACCTGCTCCCAAACTTTATAAACCTGCATCAGGGCATCCAATAAGCTGCTCCCAAACATTTTAAACCTGCATCAGGACATCAATATCCTGCTCCCAAACATTATAAACAAGCATCAGGACATCAATAAACTGCTTCCAAACATTTAAAACCTGAATCAGGACATCACTAAGCTGCTCCCAAACATTTTCAACAAGCATCACCGAAATTGAGTCTATTTTAGTTAATGTTGGATTCAATGACATACCTTAGGGGAACATTTTGACATTTGCCAAAATGGTTAGTTGGAGAAAGTCCATTGCAAATGTACGGTCCTTACTAGACAACCGACAACATTTCTAAAATTCGCGGACAGCGGCGGGCTGTGCAGCAGGGCTGGATCTTCAGGAAGTCATCAAACGGAAGTCTCTCGGACATTCGGTTTCCGTTTTATAAAATTTTCGCATTTTGGTCATTTCTCCACCCTCTCGGTAAATCCCACACAGAGGGCGAGTGGAATCATATTACAAATGTACAAAACATCACCAATCACGATGTGGCCTTATCTCTTAAACCAAACTTGGTGAGCATAGTGTTTGGCATAATGGGCAGTTGGCCCGAACAAGATGGCATCCAGGCCTCAATGGTTTTTGAGTTATGGCCATGTTTCTGGGATTAAAGGTCTAAAATGAAAATAGAGCAATAATTTTTCTACTTCATGTCAAAGTAACTGAACCTACGGTGTCAACAAAAAAACAGACATTATCTATCGTAATTTAAGAGAAATCGTACAAATTGGTGATCCAGTTGCAGCGTGTACACACAAATCTTTTGAATTGTGTTTCCAATCCATGCTAGATATCTGTGATTTTCTGTGATTTTATATAACACACTCATTCAACCCACTGTAAATAAGTCAGTTCTCAACATAAAGACTTAAAATATTCTATAAGTGCCTACCCAAGGAGGATATGTGTTCACTTTGGCGTCCTGTGTAAACCGGAGAGTGCCTTAAAATGGTGTCAGAGGTGCTGTTTCAGAGAAGGTTAAGGTCTGATCTTTTCAAAACTTCATATGTGTTATCAGGCAACCCTCATGAACTGTAAATCAGTCATTTCTCCCAACAGATGTCTAAGAAAAGCTCACACACGCACGCACGCACGCACACACACACACACACACACAAACACACACACACACACACACACAGGATGGTGTGACAAAGTGCAGTGCTTAAAGACACTCAGAGCCTGCGTGGAATTGCCATAATCTCTAGGCTGTGCTGAGTTCAAAGAGATGCCCCGCTTGACCGTAGCTGGCTCGGTCTAAGCACAGTGACCATAAGAAAAAGTAGGCCCATAATGAAGCCTGGCCCTAATTTTCATTTGCTTTTGGGTGACAGTGGGAGAACCTTAGGATGAGAAGCACGAGTGACCTCAGAGAACGTTCCTGAGGTCCTCCCCGATCTGTGCAAGCCTAACCTTGACCGTGTGGCATTAACCCTTAACAGTTAAAAGAGGGTGTCTACATCAAACAGTTTTCACTGACTTTCTCTCCCCAAAGGAATACATTGCCTGCAACTGTAAATTCAACCTGAAGCCTATGTGGGTTATGAATGTCTTATGAACCTGTCTTCGATGAAAATCAATCAGGCCCTATGGGGTCTACCTGAGTTGATTCTAAGCTTCCTGGAGCAACCGGAAGTGGTTAAAATCATCCTAAAAATATTTTGATATACATAACCTACAATTATGAAAATCACTGCATTCAATCATGTGTAGATCAGTCAATTCTTAACATAAAGACTTAAAACACAATATTCTGTAAGAGCCTACCCCAATCAAGATATATGTTTACCAATAACTTTCTGTACTAACCGGAGTTGCCTTAAAATGGTGTCATAGGTTGCTGTTTCAAAGGGTTAAAAAGGTCAGATCTTTTTAGAACTTAATATGTGTGACTAGGCAACCCTCATGAACTGTAAATCAGTCATCGTCATGTCTCACATAAACTTTCCAAGAAAAACTCACACACACAGCTTGGACAAGGGACATAGTGTGGTGCGTAGAGACAGACAGAGCCTGCAATAGTTACCTTTGTTCGAGCTATTAAAGAACCATCAGACCTAGAGTTCTGAAACTTTAGAAACCTGTTCTAGAGCTCAGGTCGATAGTGCGTGGTGAGTTATGTGGCTTTAGACGTTTTTGGACTAGAGAAAGAGCCTCGTACATTTGCAATTACTTCAATTCATTTTGACATCACGAAAATGACGACATTTTCTATGCTTTCTGGGTCTTTGTTTTTTGGCTGGGTATTGATTCTCAATCAGTGGGACAACTGTCTATCGTTGTCTCTGATTGGGAATCATACTTAGGCAGCCTTTTTCCTTTTCTCATTTGTGGGTTCTTGTCTTTGTTTAATGCATGGTATAGCTTACAGAGCTTCACGTTTGTTTGGTTGTTTATTATTTTGTTGGCGACATTAAAAATAAACGAAAATGTACGACTCACCACGCTGCACCATGGTCCGGTCACTTTCAAGACGATGTTCGTGACAGAACAACCCACCACAATCGGACCAAGCGGCATGGCCGGGAGGAGCAGACAGTGGACATGGGACATGGGAAGATATTCTGGAAGGAAAGGGATCCTGGATGGGAGGAGATCCTGGCTGGAAAGGATCGCCTGCCGTGGAAGCAGGTGGAAGCAGCAGCAGGAAGGCGGAGGCAGCTAGTAAAGTGGTCCCAGCATTACACAGGGTCACGGCTGGCAAGGAAGACCAGGAGGCCACTCCCTCAAAGATAATTGTGGGGTGGCACACGGGGAGGTTGGAGGAGCTAACGCCCCGTGCTCACGGTAGGGAGCGTGGTACTGGTCAGGCACCGTGTTATGTGGTGAAGCGCACGGTGTCTCCAGTGTGCAGTTCACAGCCCGGTGCCTATATTCCAGCTCCTCGAATTGGCCGGGCTAGAGTGGGCATCCAGCCAGGACGGATGGTGCCGGCTCAGCGCTCCTGGCCTCCAGTGCGTCTCTTTGGCCCAGGATATCCTGCGCCGACTCTACGCACTGTGTCTCTCAGGTGCATCTGCACAGCCCAGTGCATCCTGTGCTAGCGCCCCGCATTTGCCGAGGCGAAAGTAACCATCCAGCCAGGACGGGTTGTGCATAGCTCTACGCTTGAGACCTCCAGTGCGCCTCTACGGCCCAGTGTATCCGGTGCCTGCTCCACGCACCAGGCTTCCAGTGCATCTCCCCAGTCCGGTGAGACCTGTTCATGTTCCACGTACCAGGCCTCCAGTATTTCTCCCCAGCCTGGTAAGCCCTGTGGCAGCTCCATGCACCAGGCTTCCAAGTACGTCTTCTCAGTCCGAGTGAGACCTGCTTCCGGCTCACACGTTCGAAGCCTCCAGTGATGATCCATGGCACGGAGCCTGCCAGTGACGATCCATGGCACGGAGCCTCCAGTGATGATCCATAGCACGTTGCTCCAGTGATGATCCATGGCACGAAGCCTCCGGCAACGCTCCATGGCGCCAAGTCTCCAGCGTTGATGCCTGTCCGGAGCCTCTAGCGACGGTTCCCAGTCCGGGGCCTGCGGTGAGGGTCCCCAGTCCGGGATCGTACGACAAGAGTCCCCAGCCCGGAGCCAGAGGCAGGTCCCAGTCCAGGGCCTGGGGGTAGGGTCTGGAGTCCGGGGTCTGCGGCGAGGGTCCCTGCACCAGAGCGCGCCACCAGGATGGATGCCCACCCGGACCCTCCCCTATAGTGTCAGGTTTGCGGCCTGGTGGGTACCTTGTCACGCCCTGACCGTAGAGAACCTTTTTATTCTCTATGTTTGTTTGGTCAGGGTGTGACTCGGGTGGCAAAGTCTATGCTTTCTGGTTCTTTGTTTTTGGCCGGGTATGATACTCAATCAGGGACAGCTGTCTATCGTTGTCTCTGATTGGGAATCATACGTTAAGCAGCCTTTTCCTTTCTCATTTGTGGGTTGTTGTCTTATTTAGTGCAGTATTGCCTTACGGAGCTTCACGTTCATTTTTGTTGTTTATTGTTTTGTTGGCGACATTAAAAATTAAAGGATGTACACTTACCACGCTGCACCTTGGTCCGGTCATTTCCTTGATGAAGATCGTGACAGACATAGTACCATTACTTAAAAGCAATAATAGTCTCACAATATGTAGAAAAATAACATAGTTCAGATAAAAGCTCTGCATTCTATACTATAAACAGTGACAAACTAGAAACATGTAATTGCAGTAGACAAACAATACAACTGTAGACCAACATACCAAGATTGGATGACATGAATGCAATGAAATTAATGGTGAGTTTCTCAATGTTGCAGACAGTACACACCTAACGTATTGAAAAGTAAAGTTAGCTGAGGTGCCTGCACAAGGAAACTACAAACATGTACTGTAGCATGTACTGTAGCTAGCTAGCTAACATTGTACCATTCGGAAGAACTCTTTCAACAGAATAATATTTCATCACAAAGGTTCGCGACAACACAACATTGGAATGCATTCTATCAAATTTACGCATAATAATAAATCAGGGTTTTTGATCTCACAGATTACAATGACATCTATCCTTATAGGAATACATTGCCTGCTCCCCTAAATTCAACCTAGAGCCTATGTGGGTTAATATAATGCCTTATGAACCTGTCTTCGATGACAGTCCATCAAGCCACTATGAGGTCTACCTGTGTCGATTCTAAGCTTCCTGAAGCAACCGGAAGTGGTTAAATCCCCCTAAAGGGTGTTTTCCATACACAACCTGATGTTTGATATAAATAGTGCATTCAACCCTGTGTAAATCAGTCAGTTCTTAACGTAAAGACTTAAAGCTCGGGATTCTGTAATAGCATACCCCAATGAGGATATGTGGTTTACTTTTAGCTTCCTGTGCCATCCGGGGCCGCCATAATTGGTGTCATGGGGGCTGTTTCGTAGGGTTAAAAAAGTCAGATCTTTCCAAAACATCATATGTGTGATTAGGCAACCCTCATGAACTGTAAATCAGTTATGTCATGTCTCCCATAAACTTACCAAGAAAAACTCACTGTCACGCCTGGTCTTAGTATCTTTTGTGTTATCTTTCTTTATTTGGTCAGGCCAGGGTGGGACATGGGTTTTGGTATGTGGTGTGTTTTGTCTTGGGGTTTTTCACAGGTTTTGGGATTGTAGCTTAGTGGGGTTTCTAGCTTAGTTCTATGGCTGTCTGAAGTGGTTCTCAATCAGAGGCAGGTGTTTATCGTTGTCTCTGATTGGGAACCATTTAGGCAGTCATATTCTTTGAGTTTGTAGTGGGTGATTGTCCTTGTTCCTGTCTCTGTGATACTTTGCACCAGTATCAGGCTGTTTCGGTTTTCGTGTTACGTTTCTTGTTTTGTAGTGTTTATGTTTAGTTGTTTTCATTAAACATGAATCTCAATAATACGCCGCATTTTAGTCCGGCTCTCCTTCACATGAAGAAAGCCGTTACACTCACCACACACACAGGCTTGGACAAAGGGACATAGTGTGGTGCGTAGAAACAGACAGAGCCTGCAATAGTTACCTTTGTTCGAACTATTAAAGAACCGTCAGACCTAGAGTTCTGAAACTTTAGAAACCTGTTCTAGAGCTCATGTCGATGAGTGCGTGGTGAGTTATGTGGCTCTAGAATGTTCTAGGACCAGTAAGAGCCTCGTACATTTGCCAAATTTCTATTCATTTTGACATCACGAAAATGACGACATTTAGAAATGTCCCAGAGTCGCAAGACTAGGTGCAGTGCAACCGCCAGCGGCCCATAGAGACGGGCCCTAACATTTCTGTCTGATAGCTCATTCAAGGACCCCATAGCTAGGCATTGGAAAAAAGTGGATTTGCAGCACCAGTTAAGGTCTTGCTTTCGGGCAACAAATGACCTATTGAGCCGAAACTTGCGGATTCAGGGTCACCTCAGCTTGGCCTACACATAATGTCAGAACTGGACACGCAGCTAGAGCGTGACTACGTGTTTTATGTTTTTATTATGGTTTGAACTAGAGGGCGCTGTGAATTTTGGGCCTGCTCTGAAATATGTGACAGTTGGCTTCTAAGCGAGTTGCGGAAAAAGTGGGTGTGGTGTCAGTTTGTATCAGTTTGGTGTCAGAATGACATCTAATTGACTGATGGACGGTGACAGGCTGACTGACTTTGTCCACTTGCAATATGTTTAAACAATGAGTACCATCACCAAAGTGACATACTGAAATCAACACCAGCGAGGCGATGGAGGGAACCAGAGACACTCCCCGGCCATCCCGAGTTTATCGGACCAGTCAATTTTGCATTTCTGCAGGAGTTTTGAGCATGCCAAATTCGTGATGGTAAATGCCCATTGAAACATGCAAATGCACAGCCGTGCACCTGGTGATTGGAACGGGTTACCAGGAGCACATTTTTAAATGTTTTAATGCCATTATGGGGTAGCAAGGGTCCACGGTTGGGTAGGGAGCACCCTCCACCCGTGCCCAACCAATTTTGGATCTTTTTCAAAAAAGAATTTAAAAACTACAGTCCCACTTCTCCCTCATCATACATGACAAATAGACCATCTAGGTTGATTCATGGCTTAACATAGTGCTATATATCATTTTGGCAGTATAATTGCCTTTTGGACATGGATCACTGACTTTGGGTTTATAAACCGACTTCCATTGATCGTACATGGCAAATGGACATAACATCCTGATTTGGCACTTTCAAATCTTTCATATTGCATTTGGACATTTATTATGACATTTGTCCCCCCCAAAAGTGACTTTTACATTTACATTTACATTTAAGTCATTTAGCAGGCGGCTTTGACGTTTGACTTCCCTATGAAATAATATTGCAAATGGACAAAGCATATGTCCTATGGACAAGTTAAAAAAAAATCTGATAATTAAATGATGACGAAAGCAGGTTCAAATCCGGTTCTTATGCAAGCGGCAACTTATTTGACGAAAAAGAAATTGAAAGAATTCCGATACGAAACAGTCCGAAAGCGCCTTACAAGGGGTGATGCGTTTTTTCAAATGTTTTTGCTATTTTTTTACTTTTGTAATCCGACTTACCATTGGTCATGTTACGCTAGCCAAATGGACATAACACATCCTGATTTGGCACTTTCAAATCTTTCATATTGCATTTGGACATTTCTTATGGCATTTGGCCCCAAAAAGTGACTTTTGACTTCCTATGAAATCATATTGCAAATGGACAAAGCATATGTCCTATGGACAAGTAAAAAAAAAATTAGGATAATTAAATATGACAAAGTAGGTTCATGCAGTTCTTATACATGTGTAATTGACAAAACAATTGAAAGAATTTCGTAAAACGGTCCAGAAAGCACTTTTTAAGGGGTAATGAGTTTTGAAAAATGTTCACATTTCGACTTTTGACTTCCTATGAAATCATATTGCAAATAGACAAAACATGTGCCATATTCACAAGTAAAAATAAATATTTATTATCATAATAACATTTGACAAAAGTATATTCATACAGTTCTTACAGGGGTAATTGACAAAAAATCTAAAGAAACAACATGAATTGAGTGGCATGGACACTGTGTGTATATGTTTCTTACGGTGCCAATATGTTCCCCTCTTTCATTTTTGTACATTTCGGGGGTGCCCCCTCACATTATGAAGGGGCAGCTCAGAACAGCTGAAGATGGATTTTTAAAGAAATTATTGGGTCACTACTTGATGTCAGCAAACGCCCCCATAACATCTGGCCTTCTGTCCTCCATAAATCGTGGCATTGAATGATTCAGCAGTCTTTTAGCTCTCCATAACTGACTGCAAGACTATTGCAGCTCTGTGGGTGTAACATTTATTGACAATTTTATTACTTCTGGAAACAAAGTCATGATTATAAAGAGAATGGGATCAACATTGACAATTTTGATACCTTCTGGAAACTAAGCTTGTATTATAAGGAGGATGGGTTCCTGATCCTTTCACAGCATTTGAAGGCTGCATTGAGACATATCATTATGTTAGTCAGCAACTAGTCACAGAAAGCATACAGGAATTTTCCAACCAAAGAGAGTAGTCACAAAAAGCAGAAATAGAGATAAATGGAATCACTAACCTTTGATATTCTTCATCAGATTACACTCCGGGAACAACATGTCACACAATGCATGTATGTTTTGCTTCGATCAAGTTCATATTTATATCCAAAAACCTCAGTTTACATTTGGCTTTGCCTCAAAACATCCCATGAATTTGCACAGAGCCACATATATTTACACAAATACTCATAATAAACATTGATAAAAGATACAAGTGTTATTCACAGATTCAAATATATATTTCTCCTTTTCAATTTCCGCCTGAAGACATACCCAAATCGAACTCCTGTGGCTCTGGCCTAAAACAAGGATATGCATATTCTTGGTACAATTTGAAAGAAAACACTTGAAGTTTGTGTAAATGTGAATTGAGTGTAGGAGAATATAACAAAATAGATCTGGTTTAGATAATACAATGAAAAAAACATATGTTTTTTTATTGTTGTATCATCATCTTTAAAATTAACAAGATAAATCAAACATTCAGATAGTATGATGGGGACAAAGTTTGAGCAAAGTTTTAGAATGATAACTTCCAAAATGAGTGTGCTACATGACAATTATCATGAAGTCACCCAGGTGTCCAACACAAGTAGCCCAAATGTACCCAAGTAGCCAAATTGGTGAAGGTATACATTTTGAAACAAATAACTATATACAAAATGCCAAAATGGTATTGTAACACACCCCACCCCAAAAATTGAGAAAAAAATATGGAAAAAAATATGAAGAAAAATGTATATACATTTACAAAATAACATGGGTAACTATTTACACACTTTCAATATTTGGAAGACCCTCAGTCCTCTATCAAATCAAATGTATTTATATAGCCCTTTGTACATCAGCTAATATCTCAAAGTGGTGTACAGAAACCCAGCCTAAAAACCCAAAACAGCAAGCAATGCAGGTGTAGAAGCATGGTGGCTAGGATCAACTCCCTAGAAAAGCCCAAACCTAGGGAAGAAACCTAGAGAGGAACTAGGCTATGAGGGGTGGCCAGTCCTCTCTGGCTGTGCCGGGTGGAAATTATAATAGAACATGGCCGAGATTTTCAAACGTTCATAGATGACCAGCAGGGTCAAATAATAATAATCACAGTAGTTGTAGAGGATGCAACAGGACAGCATCTCAATAGTAAATATGAACAGTTTAGGGTTCCATAGCCGCAGGCAGAACAGTTGAAACTAGAACAGCAGCAAGGCCAGGTGGACTGTGGACAGCAAGGAGTCATCATGCCAGGTAGTCTTGACGCATGGTCCTAGGGCTCAGGGTCCTCCGAGAGAGAAAGAGAGAATTAGAGAGAGCATACTTAAATTCACACAGGACACCGGATAAGACAGAGGAAGTACTCCAGATATAACAAACTGACCCTAGCCCCCGACACATAAACTACTGCAGCATAAATACTGGAGGCTGAGACAGGAGGGATCAGGAGACACTGTGGCCCCATCCGATGAGACCGGACAGGGCCAAACAGGAAGTATATAACCCCACCCACTTTGCCAAAGCTCTACACAATATTGTGCTGCTGATGCCAGGTGCCATAGCATTCTCTTTCTGCTGTAAAGCAGAGGGTCACCAAGCATGTGGCGAGGTGATGGCGGACTTAGTTTTGCAAAGAACAAAGCGACGCCTCCATGCTGTGCCCCTTTGGCCCTGAAGCACATCCATGCCTGCAGAAATACAGTTGGGCCGATGAACACCACTTGTGGCAGGAGCTGGATGAACCAGCTTCAGTGGGGGGTGGACACCTTGGCACTGGGGGCTCCCATTCGGAGTCAGTGTCACTGTGAAAGAAAATGTTTAGTTAGAATAGTTTCACATATGAGCCCTGTATCAACAGGTATAATAAACAGATATATATATACAGTACAGTACAGGGAACATAAGGTTGAATATATTATTATAGACCTGCTCTTTTATATTATGACATTTCAGCTAAATCTACTGTCTCTATTATATTATGACAGACCAGCTAGATCTACTCTTTTTGTTATATTACAACGGACCAGCTGCATCTACTGTCTCTATTTCACTTTACCATTGTTGTGGGCCTGCCCTCCCCCCCTCAACAGCCTCAAATAGGCTAATTCATATGGGTTGGGGTGGGGCGGCAGACCCACGCATCTCACATTTCATTACATTACATTTTTATATATTGCTTCTAAAATAAAATAAAAATCACAAATAATATTTTATATTATTAATTTCAAACAATGGCATTAGCATGAGAAGAACTTACCAGTCCAAAACTATGTCATCTCCTGTTCAAAAATTATTCCTCCACTTGGGAATCGCTTAAATGAATCGTCCTACAACAATCTCTGTCTCACTTTCCGATCAATTTATTCTAAAATTGTGTGTACATCTGTATATCTAGACTTAGATTTAGCTTTTGCTGACTTAGTCGCCATACTGATTGATATATAAACAGCTGAATATGCTAAACAACGCTGTGCGAAATATGCATAGCTACTTCCGGTATGAAACTTTAATAGCGAATGACGCTCTTTTACGCCGGAGTTTACTACATGGGTTGGTCTTGCAACACATAAACATTAACTATTGCCGTTTACCTCAGCTCATTGGCTATCTACCCAGCTATATTTCAAGACGATCAGTGGTAATTGGGTTAAAATACAGTCAATCAACGAAACAGCGGGCAAATCATTGGTGCACAATGATGTCATTACTTGTTGTCTTCAAATCGGTTTCTTTCAGTCAATACGCCCTGCAATGACCCATCAGGTTTGGTCGTGTTATCAACAAACCAGTTGATTGCAGTGAAACCAAACATGACTGGAAAAGTCACATTCTGTCTGGGTATTTACCTCGAATGTGTCATCGAAAATGGAATGAGACGGAATTCACGACCTAAGCGGTTCACAAAATGTTCCGTGTTAGGCTATACATTTTTTTATAAAACAAAAGATCATTCATTGTGTCACAATGAGCATTGGGATTGCAAACAGAGCAAGATCGTCACAGGTAAACAATTTATTTTAATGCAGTTTGTCGATTTTGTTATGCCTGTGCTGGTTGAAATGTTTTTTTATGGGGCTCTATCCTCAGATAATTGCATCGTGATCTTTCGCAGTAAATCCTTTTTTAAATCTGACAACGCAGTTAGATAGGCAAGATTCTAGGCTTTCGATACATGTGAGACACTTGTATTTTCATGAATGTTTAATATGACTATTTATGTAGCTATCACCGTGTGTTGTGGAATTTAAGCCCGCTTACCGGGTTCCGTGCTAAGAGGGGTTAACAAACTATAGTTTTGGCAAGTCGGTTAGAAAATCTACTTTGTGCATGACACAAGTCATTGTCCCAACGATTGTTCACAGCCAGATTACTTCACTTATAATTCAACTGTAATCCCAAAAATAGAACTGTTTGGCCATAATGACCATCATTATGTTTGGAGGAAAATGGGAGATGCTTGCAAGCCGAAGAACATCATCCCAACCGTAAAGCACGGAGGTGGCAGCATCATGTTGTTGGGGTTCTTTGCTGCAGGAGGGACTGGTGCACTTCACAAATAGATTGCATCATGAGGAGAAAAATTATGTGGATATATTGAAGCAACATCCCAAGACATCAGTCAGTAAGTTAAAGCTTGGTCGCAACTGGGTCTTCCAATGGACAATGACCAAGCGTTTACTTCCAAAGTTGTGCAAAATGGCTTAAGGACAACAAAGTCAAGGTATTGAGTGGCCATCACAAAGCCCTGACCTCAATCCCATAGAAAATCTGTGGGCAGAACTGAAAAAGTGTCTGCGAGCAAGGAGGCCTACACACCTGATTCAGTTACACCAGCTCTGTCAGGAGGAATGGGCCAAAATTCACCCAACGTATTGTGGGAAGCTTGTGGAAGGCTACCCGAAATGTTTGGCCCAAGGTAATCAATTTAAAGGAAATGCTACCAAATACTAATTGAGTGTATGTACACTTCTGACCCACTGGGAACGTGATGAAATGAATAAAAGCTGAAATAAATCACTCTCTACAATTATTCTAACTTTTCACATTCTTAACTTCTTCGATATAGGGGGCGCTTTAATTTTTTGGATAAAAAACGTTCCTGTTTTAAACAAGATATTTTGTAACGAAGAGATGCTCGACTTATGCATATAATTGACAGCTTTGGAAAGAAAAATACTCTGACGTTTCCAAACCTGCAAAGATATTGTCTGTGAGTGCCCCAGAACTAATGCTACAGGCGAAACCAAGATGAAATTTCATACAGGAAATGCCCCAGATTTTGAAATGCGCTGTGTTCCAATGTTCCCTATATGGCTGTGAATGCGGGTAATGAGCCTACACTGTGCAGTCGTTTCTCCAAGGTGTCTGCAACATTGTGACATTGTAGGCATATCATTGGAAGATTGACCATAAGAGACTACATTTACCAGGTGTCCGCCTGGTGTCCTCCGTCGAAATTATTGCATATCTTTTTGGCGTGCAAAATTATTCAGCCCCCTTAAGTTAATACTTTGTAGCGCCACCTTTTGCTGCGATTACAGCTGTAAGTCGCTTGGGGTATGTTTCTACTGTTTTGCACATCGAGAGACTGACATTTTTTCACATTCCTCCTTGCAAAACAGCTCGAGCTCAGTGAGGTTGGATGGAGAGCATTTGTGAACAGCAGTTTTCAGTTCTTTCCACAGATTCTCGATTGATTCAGGTCTGATTTTGACTTGGCCATTCTAACACCTGGATATGTTTATTTTTGAACCATTCCATTGTAGATTTTGCTTTATGTTTTGGATCATTGTCTTGTTGGAAGACAAATCTCCGTCCCAGTCTCAGGTCTTTTGCAGACTCTATCAGTTTTCTTCCAGAATGGTGCTGTATTTGGCTCCATCCATCTTCCCATCAATTTTAACCATCTTTCCTGTCCCTGCTGAAGAAAAGCAGGCCCAAACCGTGATGCTGCCACCACCATGTTTGACAGTGGGTATGGTGTGTTCAGGGTGATGAGCTGTGTTGCTTTAACACCAAACATAACGTTTTGCATTGTTGCCAAAAAGTTCAATTTGGTTTCATCTGACCAGAGCACCTTCTTCCACATGTTTGGTGTGTCTCCCAGGTGGCAGGTGGCAAACTTTAAACAACACTTTTTATGGATATCTTTAAGAAATGGCTTTCTTCTTGCCACTCTTCCATAAAGGCCAGATTTGTGCAATATACAACTGATTGTTGTCCTATGGACAGAGTCTCCCACCTCAGCTGTAGATCTATGCAGTTCATCCAGAGTGATCATGGGCCTCTTGGCTGCATCTCTGATCTCCTTGTATGAGCTGAATGTTTAGAGGGACGGCCAGGTCTTGGTAGATTTGCAGTGGTCTGATACTCCTTCCATTTCAATTTATCGCTTGCACAGTGCTCCTTGGGATGTTTAAAGCTTTGGGAAATCTTTTGTATCCAAATCCGGCTTTAAACTTCTTCACAACAGTATCTCGGACCTGCCTGGTGTGTTCCTTGTTCTTCATGATGCTCTCTGCGCTTTTAACGGACCTCTGAGACTATCACAGTGCAGGTGCATTTATACAGAGACTTGATTACACACAGGTGGATTGTATTTATCATCATTAGTCATTTAGGTCAACATTGGATCATTCAGAGATCCTCACTGAACTTCTGGAGAGAGTTTGCTGCACTGAAAGTAAAGGGGTTGGAATAATTTTGCACGTCCAATTTTTCAGTTTTTGATTTGTTAAAAAAGTTTGAAATATCCAATAAATGTCATTGCACTTCATGATTTTGTCCCACTTGTTGTTGATTCTTCACAAAAAAATACAGTTTTATATCTTTATGTTTGAAGCCTGAAATGTGGCAAAAGGTCGCAAATTTCAAGAGAGGGCAATACTTTCGGCAAGGCACTGTAGGGTGTAATCATTATTCCAACAGCTGCAAATGAGAGTTTCTGTTGTTTTTTCCCATTTTGTTCCACTTGCTTCCGTTTTAGGAAACGTTTTTCAACAGAATAGGTGGCTTGAATACACTCCGGATCACGGTAAACAGAGTTCACTCTCATAACAGCCAAGTTGTATTCATTCTATTCCCTTCATTTGTGGACTTCAATGCACAAAACACCAACTGTATGTAACCAGGCGGAAAAACCTTTCCAAGCCAAACCGCTACACACAGCCGACATCGTTGTCACCATATTAGGCAAAGTTACGTCATAGTCAGCATAGCTAATAGAACTAGCAGGTTAGTAAATCCGCTACAATCATGCAGTAACATTAATGTACAGTCAGTAAGCAGTTACACCGAAGGGTCTCAGTGGCAATAAATTAGTAATACCAAAAGCTTACCTTGACTGGGAAGAGTTCCAGTGTTGTGTTGGAAATTCATAGCCAGCTAGCTAACATAGCATCACTGTTTCAGTAGCCTAAACTAGAAAGCTGCATTTGCTAGCTTCTCCTTCATTTTGAAATAAATTAATTTGTTCAAAACTGTTCAACTATTGTCTTTCTCTCTTTATACATTTTTATACACTGCAGTGCTAGCTAGCTGTAGATTATGCTTTCATTACTAGATTCATTATCTGATCATTTGATTGGTTGGACAACATGTCAGCTCATACTGCAAGACCTCTGAAATTGTCATAATTATTGTGTAAATCTGTGGAAGTGGTGAGAACCATGAGCCTCTACATTTACATTTACATTTAAGTCATTTAGCAGACGCTCTTATCCAGAGCGACTTACAAATTGGTGAATTCACTCTTCTGACATCCAGTGGAACAGCCACTTTACAATAGTGCATCTAAATCATTTAAGGGGGGGTGAGAAGGATTACTTTATCCTATCCTAGGTATTCCTTGAAGAGGTGGGGTTTCAGGTGTCTCCGGAAGGTGTGAGGGGATTGACTCCGCTGTCCTGGCGTCGTGAGGGAGTTTGTTCCACCATTGGGGGAAAGAGCAGCGAACAGTTTTGACTGGGCTGAGCGGACCTGTACTTCCTCAGTGGTAGGGAGGCGAGCAGGCCAGAGGTGGATGAACGCAGTGCCCTTGTTTGGGTGTAGGGCCTGATCAGAGCCTGGAAGTACTGCGGTGCCGTTCCCTCACAGCTCCGTAGGCAAGCACCATGGTCTTGTAGCGGATGCGAGCTTCAACTGGAAGCCAGTGGAGAGAGCGGAGGAGCGGGGGTGACGGGAGAGAACTTTGGAAGGTTGAACACCAGACGGGCTGCGGCGTTCTGGATGAGTTGTAGGGGTTTAATGGCACAGGCAGGGAGCCCAGCCAACAGCGAGTTGCAGTAATCCAGACGGAGATGACAAGTGCCTGGATTAGGACCTGCGCCGTCTCCTGTGTGAGGCAGGGTCGTACTTCAAGTGGGATGCTGTAGAGCATGAACCTACAGGAACGGGCCACCGCCATGATGTTAGTTGAGAACGACAGGGTGTTGTCCAGGATCACGCAAGGTTCTTAGCGCCTGGGAGGAGGACACAATGGAGCTGTCAACCGTGATGGCGAGATCATGGAACGGGCAGTCCTTCCCCGGGGAGGAAGAGCAGCCCGTCTTGCCGAGGTTCAGCTTGAGGTGGTGATCCGTCATCCACACTGATATGTCTGCCAGACATGCAGAGATGCGTATACCACCTGGTCATCAGAAGGGGAAAGGGAGAAGACTGTAAAATGTGTCGCCTGCATAGCAATGATAGGAGAGACCATGTGAGGTTATGACAGAGCCAAGTGGACTTGCTGCATAGCGAGAATAGGAGAGGGCCTAGAACAGAGCTCTGGGGACACCAGTGGTGAGAGCGTGTGGCGAGGAGACAGATTCGCCACGCCACCTGGTAGGAGCAACCTGTCAGGCAGGACTCCAATCCAAGCGTGAAGCTGCAACGGAGATGCCCAACTCCTGGAGAGGAGATCTGTTATCGCAGCCGATAGGTTAGAAGGATGAGAGCAGAGAGCGCCCTCCGTGATACAGAGAAGAGAGTCCCAGTTGAATGACTAGTCTTGAAACCTGACTGATTTGGATCAAGAAGGTCATTCTGAGAGAGATAGCGGGAGAGCTGGCCAAGGACGGCACGTTCAAGAGTTTTGGAGAGAAAAGAAAGAAGGGATACTGGTCTGTAGTTGTTGACATCGGAGGGGTCGAGTGTAGGTTTTTTCAGAAGGGGTGCAACTTCGCTTTGAAGACGGAAGGGATGTAGCCAGCGGTCAGGGATGAGTTGAGAGCGAGGTGAGGTAAGGGAGAAGGTCTCCGAAATGGTCTGGAGAAGAGAGGAGGGATAGGGTCAAGTGGGCAGGGTTGTTGCGGCCGGTCATTACAAGAAGTGAGATTTCATCTGGAGAGAGAGGGGAGAAATAGGTCAGAGCATGTGGGGTAGGGCAGTGTGAGCAGAACCAGGCGGTGTCGCTTGACTTAGCAAACGAGGATCGGATGTCGCGACCTTCTTTTCAAAATGGTTGACGAAGTCATCTGCAGAGAGGGGAGGAGGGGGGGAGGGGGAGGAGGATTCAGGAGGGAGGAGAAGGTGGCAAAGAGCTCCTAGGGTTAGAGGCAGATGCTTGGAATTTAGAGTGGTAGAAAGTGGCTTTAGCAGCAGAGACAGAGGAGGAAAATGTAGAGAGGAGGAGAAAGGATGCCAGGTCCGCAGAGGCGGTTTCCTCCATTTCCGCTCGGCTGCCCGGAGCACTGTTCTGTGAGCTCGCAATGAGTCAGCGAGCTACGGAGCGGGAGGGGAGGACCAGCTGCCTGGAGGATAGGGGACATAGAGAGTCAAGGATGCAGAAAGGAAGAGAGGTTGAGGAGGTAAGAGAACCAGGAGATAGGTTGGAGAAGGCTTGAGCAGTGTATGTTGGATGAGAGCGAGAGGAAAAGGATACAAGGTAGTGGTTTGAGACTTGGAGGGGAGTTGCAATGAGGTTAGTGGAAGAACAGCATCTAGTAAAGATGATGGGCCGAGCGTATTGCCTGGCTCAGAGTAGGGGGGAAGGTGAGAGGGGTGAGGTCAAAAGAGGAGAGGAGGGAGAAGGGAGGCAGAGAGGAATGAGTCAAAGGTAGACGGGAGGTTAAAGTCTCAGGATCTGTGGGAGAAGAGGTGAGCCGTCCTCAGGAAAGGAGCTATCAAGGCATCAAGCTCATTGATGAACTCTTCGAGGGAACCTGGAGGGCGATAAATGATAAGGATGTGTTAAGCTTGAAAGGGCTGAAGCAACTGTGACAGCATGGAATTCAAGGGAGGCGATAGACAGATGGGTAAGGGGAGAAAGAGAGAATGACCTACTTGGGGAGATGAGGATCCCGGGTGCCACCACCGCCATGGACCAGAAGCTCTCCGGGTGTGCAGCAGAACACGTGGGCTGTGCTGCCCTGTTCTGAGCCAATTTGTAACACCCAGGGTGTAGTGGAGGAAGAAGTCAGGCGCAGGAAGCAAAGAGTTTAGGGTAGCACTACTTTTAATGCACCACAACGGTGAAATTACGCCAACCCAATCAAATGCCCAAAACAAGGGGAACTTAAACAGTCCAGCAAAATACAAACATACGGACAACCGTGACCTATAGCTGTATACACACGTACACTGAAATAATCCCACACAACCAGCAGGCGGGCTGGCTGGTAAATAAAGCCCAACCAATTAGCCTAAA
>NW_027012881.1:0-11357 GCF_036934945.1 Oncorhynchus masou masou
TGTCAGGACCCGGTTTCGAACCTGGGTCTCCGGAGTGAGAAACAGTCACTTAACCAACTGAGCCACGAATAGACAGCAGAACCCAGAAGATGAGGCAGACACAGCAGTACTTAAGACGGTGTAATTTGATAAAGAAAAAATCCTAAAAATACAAAAAAATGGCAAATCCAAAAGGTGGAAGGAAAAAACAAAAAGACCTCAAAAGAAACTCACCAAAAATAAAACAAAAACAAAAACAGAATACCACAAGAACTTCACCCGGAATCGACAAGAGCACACAGAACACTAGGGCAGGGTGCTAACATACAAACACAGAGCACAGAACTGAGGGAAACAAAGGGTTTAAATACAATCAGGGGAAAACGAGACACAGGTGCAAATAATAATGGGGATCAAGGGGAAAAACATAGGGACAAAAAAAGCACAATGGGGACATCTACTGACCAAAACCCGGAACAACCCTGGCCAAATCCTGACAGAATCCCCCCTAGGAACGGCTCCTGACGCTCCTACCAGCTCTCTCAGGGTGGAGGGCCCTGAACTGACGAATGAGGTCAGGGTCCAGGATGTCTTTGGCAGGAACCCAGGAGCGCTCCTCAGGACCGTAGCCTTCCCAGTCCACCAGATACTGCAGGACCGCTGCACCCGGCGGAATCCAGTATCCGGTGGACGTATAAGCCGGCTGGCCTCCAATGACACGAGGCGGAGGGGGAGGTCTGTCTGCCGGGACAAGGGGAGAAAAAACAACAGGTTTTAACAATGACACATGAAATGTGGGATTAATCTTAAGGGATCTGGGTAAGTGTAGGCGATAAGAAACTGGGTTAACTCTCCTGGCAACCTTGAAGGGACCGATGTATTTTTGGGACAGCCTTGCGAGACTCCACCCGTAGAGGTAAGTCTTTGTGGAAAGCCAGACTCTCTGGCCGGGCGCAGGGTAGGCCCGGGACGGCGACGTCTGTTGGCTTGTTGTTGATACACTCTGTGAGGAACGCATCAGATTAAGACGGTCTTCCTCCACATAAGCCGACAGCGTCTGACGAACCTCAAGGCTGAAGGCACTCTGACTTCTGCCTCCTGGTCCGGGAACAATGGAGGAGCATAGCCAAACTGACACTCGTATGGGGACATACCAGTGGAGGAGGAGCGCAAGGTGTTGTGCGCGTATTCGGCCCAAACAATAAAGGATGACCATGTGGACGGGTTGTCACGAGTCATACATCGGAGGGTGGTTTCAGCTCTTGATTCATCCTCTCTGTTTGGCCGTTGGACTCGGATGGTACCCTGAAGATAGACTGGCAGAAGCCCCATGAGTTGGCAGAAGGCCAAAACCTTGAGGCGAACTGGGGACCTCTGTCAGAAACCACATCTTGAGGAATGCCGAAGACTCGGGAACACATGATTAATTACCAACTCAGCCGTTTCCTTTGCAGAAGGTAACTTAGTCAGAGGGACCTAACCTGGCCAGCCTTAGAAAACCTGTCGATTATGACTAGGATAGTAGTATTGCCATGGGATGGAGGAAGTCCAGTAATAAAGTCCAATGAGATATGGGACCAGGGTCTGTGGGGAACAGGTAAAGGGTGAAGGAGTCCTTGAGGGCGGAGGTGAGAAGATTTGCCCTGGCAGCACACGGGGCAGGCATTGACGAAAGTGGCAACGCGTCTTTCTCTTATGGTAGGCCACCAGAACTTACGCTGGATGAACTCCAAGGTGCGACCTATGCCCGGATGACAGGTGAGGCGAGAGGAGTGCCCCAGAAGGACCTGAGTCCTCACTGCCTTGGGGACAAACAACCGATTGGCAGGGCCTCCTTTAGGGTCCGGTTCGCTTTGAGCACGTCTCACGGTATCCTCAACTTGCCACGAGATCGGAGCCACAATCTTAGCAGCAGGAAGGACAGGCATGTCCGTGTCATCTCGAATGGCAGAGCGTAGACTCGGACAGGGCATCCGGTTTGAGATTCTTCGACCCGGGGCCGATAGGTGAGGATAAACTGGAATCGATTGAAGAAAAGAGACCATCTAGCTTGTCTAGAGTTCAATCGTCGCCTGCTGGATATACTCCAGATTTTGGTCCGTAAGCACTTGAAACGGGTGAGAAGCCCCTCGAGCCAGTGTCTCCATTCCTTCAATGCCATCTTAACCGCTAGGAGTTCACGATCCCCCCACATCGTAGTTTCTCTCAGTCGGGGGTAAGCCGGTGTGAGAAGAAAGCGCACGGATGAAGCTTCTTGTCTTCACCCTCTGAGACAGGACAGCTCCAACACCAACCTCTGATGCGTCTACCTCCACCACAAATGGTTCATCCGTAGTCGGTAGTATCAGGATGGGAGCAGAGAGGACGCGCGCTGCTTGAGTCCTTGGAAGGCCGTCTCAGCTTCTCTTCCCCACACAAACCTTGCATTGCCACCTTTGGTTAAAGCTGAGAGAGAGCTGCCACCAAACTGAAGTTCTTGATGAACTTGCGGTAAAAGTTTGTGAAGCCCAGGAAACGCTGAA
Organism: Oncorhynchus masou masou; assembly: GCF_036934945.1. Classification (NCBI taxonomy): domain Eukaryota; kingdom Metazoa; phylum Chordata; class Actinopteri; order Salmoniformes; family Salmonidae; genus Oncorhynchus; species Oncorhynchus masou. The sequence continues at coordinate 2,502 of NW_027012881.1, forward strand.
CATCCTTAACGGATTTGGGGTGGGCCAACCGCTACCGCCCTACCTTCCTAGGGTCCATTTGGACTCGACCGGGTTCCACTACAAATCCCAGGAATTGTACTCGGGATGAATGGAATTCACATTTTTCCGGCTTAACGTACAGATGGCTGTCCAGGAGGCGTTTGAGTACTTGTCTGACATGCTTAGTGTGTTCTTGAAGGGAGCTTGAAAAGATGAGGATGTCATCCAAGTAAACGAACACAAATATGTTAAGCATATCCCTAAGCACATCGTTTATGAGCGCTTGGAACACCGCTGGGGGCGTTGGTCAGGCCGAAGGGCATCACCAAGTATTCATAGTGACCAGTAGGCGTGTTGAAAGCGGTCTTCCACTCGTCTCCAGGTCTGATCCGCACAAGATGGTATGCGTTCCGCAGGTCAAGCTTAGTGAAAACAACTGCTTCCTGAGCAGCTCGAAGGCTGTGGCCATAAGGGGTAGCGGGTAACGGTTACGGACGGTTATGTCATTGAGTCCCCGGTAGTCGATGCAAGGACGTAATCCACCATCTTTCTTGGCCACAAAGAAAACCCTGCTCCCCGCCGGGGAGGTAGATGGACGATGAGACCTGCTTCCAGAGAGTCCTTGATGTAGGTATCCATAGCAGCTCGTTCGGGTGAGATAGGGAAAAGATCCGACCCCCTGGGGGGGCAAGTGCCCGGGAAACAGGTCGATGGGGCAATCGTAAGATCTATGGGGTGGTAGCATGGTGGCCCTCTGTTTGCTAAACACCAGTTTGAGGGTCATGGTAACACTCGGGAACTCGGGTCAGGTCGATGGATTCTAAAGACTCGGAGTAGAACTCGGGAATTCTGGAAAATACAAGTAGCTTGGCACGTAGGACCCCACTGCTTGATAGTGCCCACAGACCAGTCGATGTGAGGGTTATGGCTGTGAAGCCAGGGGGTATCCAAGGACGAGAGGGAACTCGAACAGGAGATCAAATGAAAGTTCATCAATTCCTGGTGTTGTGAAACTGAAAGTCTCAAGGAGGTAGTGACATGAGTGACAAGTCCAGATCCCAAAGGGCTTCCATCCAATGTGTAGTAACCCTCATGGGTTCACCCAGAGGTTCAGAGGGGAACGCCATTCTCCTTCGCCCAGACACCATCCATGAAGTTACCTGCGGCTCCAGAGTCTACCAAGGCTTGAAGGTGAAGCTTGTGGTTGTCCCAGGAGAGGGTGACTGGAATGAGCAGACGGGAGTTGGACGGATGGGAGGAGGTTATGTTTCCCGTTACAGTTCCCCCGGTCTGTACGGGACAGAGCGTTTCCCTGGAGCCCGGGACACGTGGAACGGAAATGGCCCGGTTTGCCGCAATATAGACAGCGTCGCTCCCTCATCCGGCGGTCTCTCTCAGCCTGGGAGATGCGTCCAATCTGCATGGGTTCCGGTGGAGCCAGCGATGATAAAGGTGGGGACTCGGAGCTGGGACTGATAGGGGCTAGAGGTCTACGGTTGAGTTCTCTCTCTCTCAGACGCTGGTCAATGCGTGAGGCCAACTTGATCAGGGACTCGAGATTGTCCGGTGGTTCCCGAGTGGCCAGTTCATCTTGGATAGTGTCGGGAAGGCCTTTCAGAAAGCACACCGTGAGCGCCTCGTTGTTCCAGCCACTCGCTGCTGCCACCGTGCAGAACTGGATGGCATAGTCCGTCACGCTGCGCCAACCTTGATGGAGAGTCAGAGCTGTTTGGCTGAGTCAGAACCACTGCTTGGGCCTTGAAACACTCGTTTGAATTCCTCAGCAAAGGCAGAGTAGCTGGCACAGCAGGAACTATGGGCATCCCACACAGCAGTAGCCCAGGCCAGGGCTTTTTCCGGACAGCAGGGTAATGATATATGCGATCTTAGACCGGCCGGTGGGAAACGACGAGGGTTGCAGCTCAAAGGATAGAGAACATTGAGTGAGAAAGCCTTTACAAGCACTTGGATCACCTGAGAACCGTTGGGGAGGTGGAAGACGAGGTTCAGCCAGGGGGTTAACTGCCATGGGTACGTGAACCTGAGGTACTGGGACGGAAACTGTTGCCGGGGTAAGTCGAGCAGATATTTGCTTAATGGAAGTCAGCATCTCCGACAGAAGATGAGAATGTCTAGCCATTAAGGCCTCTTGCTGAACCAGGACGGCTTCGTGACGTTGGACAGTCTCCTGGTGGTGGGACAGCGTGGCAAAAAGGTCCTGGAACTGGCTGCCTCTGGGTTCATTTTTGGCTCTGTGTTTCTGTCAGGACCCGGTTTCGAACCTGGGTCTCCGGAGTGAGAAACAGTCACTTAACCAACTGAGCCACGAATAGACAGCAGAACCCAGAAGATGAGGCAGACACAGCAGTACTTAAGACGGTGTAATTTAATAAAGAAAAAATCCTAAAATACAAAAAATGGCAAATCCAAAAGGTGGAAGGAAAAACACAAAAAGACCTCAAAAGAAACTCACCAAAAATAAACAAAAACAAAAAACAGAATACCACAAGAACTTCACCCGGAATCGACAAGAGCACACAGAACACTAGGGCAGGGTGCTAACATACAAACACAGAGCACAGAACTGAGGGAAACAAAGGGTTTAAATACAATCAGGGGAAAAAACGAGACACAGGTGCAAATAATAATGGGGATCAAGGGAAAAACATAGGGACAAAAAGCACAATGGGGACATCTACTGACCAAAACCCGGAACAACCCTGGCCAAATCCTGACAGAAAACAACGCAGGAATGGCTTTGGGACAAGTCTCTGAATGTCCTTGAGTGTCCCAGCCAGAGCCCGGATTTATACCCAATCAAACATCTCTGGAGAGACCTGAAAATAGCTGTGCAGCAACGCTCCCTTCCAACCTGACAGAGCTTGAGAGGATCTACAGAGAAGAATGGAAGAAACTCCCCAAATCAGCTGTGCCTAGGTTGTAGCTTCATACCCAAGTAGACTCAAGGCCTTAATCTCCGCCAAAGGTGTTTCAACAAAGTACTGAGTAAAGGGTCTGAATACTTATGTAAATTGTTATTTCAGTTTTTTTATTCGTAATAACTTTGCAAAAATGTAAAAAAACTGTTTTGCTTTGTCATTATGGAGTTTTTGTGTGTAGATTGATGGCTGTAATGTAACAAAATGTCAATGGGTCTGACTACTTTTCGAATGCACTGTATATACTGTATTCTATTATACTGTATCTTAGTTAATGCCTCTGACATTGCTTGTCCTAATATTTATATATTTCTTAATTTCATTCTTTTGATTTAAGATTTGTGTATTGTTGTAAATTGTTAGATACTACTACACTGTTGGAGCTAGGGACACAAGCATTTCGCTACACCCACAATAACATTTGCTAAATATGTGTATGTGATTTGATAACTGCATTACAGTATTCTGCAAAAGGTGGCATTTTAATCTTTGGAAGATTGTAAGATGGCTCCCTCTTGTGGAGAGTGCTTGCCATTTGCTTCATTGAGCACATCCCTTTTATAAAGGGACAGAAGCAACGTTTTTGACTGGTACTACTGTAGCTGTCACATAAATTCCCCTGTATTTTTTTAAACTAGGCAAGTCAGTTAAGAACAGATTCTTATTTTCAATGACAGCCTAGGAACAGTAGGTTACTGCCTTGTTCGGGGCAGAATGACAGATTTTTACCTTGTCAGCACGGTGATTTGATTTTGCAACCTGGTTACTAGTCCATCGCTCTAACCACTAGGCTACCTGCCGTATTAGCAATAAACAGAGACAGAAACTATTAATTATTTATTACATCATCCACCATATTTAATTTTTTATTTCCTTACTGTGCAAAGCAAATACTTGCTGTAGGCTTTCTACATTGTATAAACTTTTAATCTGTAAATGTATCAATCATAAAAATTAAACAATGGAATGAAAGTGAGTTAATAGCATCTGTCTAGTGTAACACTAACACACATGGCAGTTAATTGAAAAAGGTAGTTCTTATATGCTACAGATACAGACCCACTGCAACATACCTTACAGCGCTGTAGAAAAATGTCACTGTAAAGCAATTCTCAAAGTGGTTGAAATCTATGAGGAAGAAAGTACTTAAGGGGAATATATATCAGGGTCACCCCTCCACACCTCATTTGATAGCATTTCAATTCTGACCACAGCCGAGCCAACCCTCCAAAACCCCACTCAACTCAGGAGGACTGTTTCTATTTGAGCATGGGGGGTTTTCAGAAAAATCTGGGCTAAAATACAAAATGAAGATTTCAGTGAATGCGCATGGCTCTCACCTAAGAGAGAGAGAGAAGGCTGGAGCAGGAGGATGAGTGTGGGCAGAGGAGTATGAGACCAGCGCCAGGCTTGCCCACGGGGATGGAGGGGAGCCATAGCAGCGGCAGCCTGTTTGTCTTGGTATACCACACTCACTCTGGAGCTCTAAAGAAGACGAGAATCCCCTCAATCTGCTTCCAACCGGAGGGTCAAATGTGTGGTCTGACAAATGTGTAAATGTCCGACAACATCTCATGTCTCTTGATTCCTGTCCTGACCTGGATGAAGGTGCAATGGCCTGAGAGATGACTGACTGCATTCCCTATGGGCCCTGGTCAAAAGTAGTGCACTATAGGAATAGGATACTATTTGGGAGGCATAATTATCTGATTCTGCTCTGTCCCTCCCCACAATAGAATGGATTTTTGGAAAGTTTTCATTACCATTCAACCCCTGCAGGCAGTAGTGTTCCAATTCATAAAACATTGAGGCCTATTACATTTGGCAGATTGTATCTTTGGGTTTCATTCTCTGTGGATATCACCTTCTCAGCCCTAGAAGAGGTTGCTCAACACTTTGTCCATGATGTAGTGATCCTGTGTGGCTCAGTTGGTTAAGAGCTAAGCTAAATTGTATAGCTTCAGGAGGTTGTGATTCCAATTCATGCAGGGATCACATACCAAAACTACTACAATTTCTTCACTCACTTTACTGTATGTCACTGTGGGTAAAAAGCATATGCTAAGCAGCATATCCTACCGTATGTTAACCCACTGTTCTCTGGGCGCTGATGACGTGGCATGTCGATTTTTTTAACCATGTAGGCGAGTTGAGAACAAGTTCCCATTTACAACTAAGACCTGGCCAAGATAGAGCAAAACAGTGCGACACAAGCAACAGTTACACATGGGTTAAACAAACGTACAGTCAATAACACAATATAAAAGTCTATGTACAGTGTGTGCAAATGTAGTAAGAATAGGGAGGCAAGGCAATAAATAGGCCCCCGCACCTCTGATTCCCTGATTCACATTTCAGATTAAGGCAGCCCCCCGCACCTCTCTGATGCTCTGATTCACATTTCAGATTAAGGTAGCCCCCCGCACCTCTCTGATGCTCTGATTCACATTTGTGATTAAGGTAGCCCCCGCACCTCTCTGATGCTCTGATTCACATTTCAGATTAAGGTAGCCCCCCGCACCTCTCTGATGCTCTGATTCACATTTCAGATTAAGGCAGACCCCTACACCTCTCTGATGCTCTGATTCACATTTCAGATTAAGGCAGCCCCCAGCACCTCTTTGATTCTCTGATTCACATTTCAGATTAAGGCAGCCCCCTACACCTCTCTGGTTCTCTGATTAACATTTCAGATTAGGGCAGCCCCGCGCACCTCTCTGATTCTCTGATCCACATTTCAGATTAAGGCAGCCCCCTACACCTCTCTGGTTCTCTGATTAACATTTCAGATTAAGGCAGCCCCCTGCACCTCTTTGATTCTCTGATTCACATTTTAGATTAAGGCAGCCCCCCGCACCTCTCTGATTCTCTGATTCACATTTCAGATTAAGGCAGCCCCCACACCCCTCTGGTTCTCTGATTCACATTTCAGATTAAGGCTGCCCCCTACACCTCTCTGATTCTCTGATTCACATTTCAGATTAAGGCAGCCCCCTACACCTCTCTGATGCTCTGATTAACATTTCAGATTAAGGCAGCCCCCACACCTCTCTGATTCTCTGATTAACATTTCAGATTAAGGCAGCCCCCTACACCTCTCTGATGCTCTGATTCACATTTCAGATTAAGGCAGCCCCCTACACCTCTCTGATGCTCTGATTCACATTTCAGATTAAGGCAGCCCCCTACACCTCTCTGATGCTCTGATTCACATTTCAGATTAAGGCAGCCCCCTACACCTCTTTGATTCTCTGATTCACATTTCAGATTAAGGCAGCCCCACACCCTCTGGTTCTCTGATTCACATTTCAGATTAAGGCAGCCCCCTACACCTCTCTGATTCTCTGATTCACATTTCAGATTAAGGCAGCCCCCTACACCTCTCTGATTCTCTGATTAACATTTCAGATTAAGGCAGCCCCCTACACCTCTCTGATGCTCTGATTCACATTTCAGATTAAGGCAGCCCCCTACACCTCTCTGATGCTCTGATTCACATTTCAGATTAAGGCAGCCCCCTACACCTCTTTGATTCTCTGATTAACATTTCAGATTAAGGCAGCCCCCTACACCTCTCTGGTGCTCTGATTAACATTTCAGATTAAGGCAGCCCCCTGCACCTCTTTGATTCTCTGATTCACATTTCAGATTAAGGCAGCCCCCACACCCCTCTGGTTCTCTGATTCACATTTCAGATTAAGGCAGCCCCCTACACCTCTCTGATTCTCTGATTCACATTTCAGATTAAGGCAGCCCCCACACCTCTCTGATTCTCTGATTCACATTTCAGATTAAGGCATCCCCCCACACCTCTCTGATTCACATTTCAGATTAAGGCAGCCCCCACACCTCTCTGATTCTCTGATTCACATTTCAGATTAAGGCAGCCCCCTACACCTCTCTGATTCTCTGATTCACATTTCAGATTAAGGCAGCCCCCACACCTCTCTGATTCTCTGATTCACATTTCAGATTAAGGCAGCCCCCCACACCTCTCTGATTCTCTGATTCACATTTCAGATTAAGGCAGCCCCCACACCTCTCTGATTCTCTGATTAACATTTCAGATTAAGGCAGCCCCCTACACCTCTGATTCTCTGATTCACATTTCAGATTAAGGCAGCCCCACACCTCTCTGATTCTCTGATTCACATTTCAGTTGAATACATTCAGTTGGACAACTGACTACATATCCCCTTTCCCCTTTCTACAGTAAAATAATTAAACTCTCCCCAGTGCAATAATGGCCTATAGCTACCAACAGAGTGAGATCTGAAGCCACACATTAGCTCCATATAAGGGCTTAAGAACGAACTGGATCCTGTTGACCGCTTGGGCAATGATAACTGAATGACCATCAGTTCAGTGTCCCTCTTTGTCCATTTTATTTATACAGTTTAACATTCTTTACTGGCACTGAGTTTCCATTCCATAAACACAGGCCTCAAGTTTCTGCAAGATAGTGTTTCCTAATTCTTCTACTGACCATTACAATGAGGAATTATCCCTGAGAGAGAGAGAGAGAGAGAGAGAGGGAAAGAAGAGAGAGAGGGAGGGGGAGGGGGGGCAGAGTGAGAGAAAGAGAGGGATGAAAGACAGGAATGACTAGTGATTATTTGTCATAATTGTCCCGTCCATTAATTTGTGGGAGGGAACTCAAGATTACCTGAAGGCGGCAAGTTATTTCTCAAATGTCAGGTTGAATATTCCTCCTGTGGCTTTCTGTTACAGAGAGGTTTAGTACTCTGCCCAAGGGGACACAAGATCCATACGCGTATGTTAGGGATCACAGCAGTACTGTTCTGACTCCTACTCTACCCTCCAAATGTCTTCAATGTTTTGCTGACACAGCTGATCTATTACCTGACACTGCTGTTCAAACAGAAACATGATGTAGTTCATTATGCAGCCTGCAGGCTTGGACAAATAAGAGTTCAATCTTCCATTCAGCAGGCTGAAATATGAGCAGGCTTTTTTCTAGACACACTTGGGATTGTCCCTCAGTCTACAGCGACCCCCTGGGAGTGGGGTACCTACGAAGGTTCAGGCAGACATTCCTCTATTTTTATTGTAACTGAGATCATAATGGGGTTTACATCATGGGACAGGATATATTTGTAGCAAAAGAGGGCTATTTATGTTCCTCAAGGGTTCATGCTGATATTCAACCCCATTTAAAAGGGAGCATACTAAAACATATGGTAATGAACATGTAAATGATTAGGTCTACAGTATGGGCATGTATTACATCAGAACATTTCTTGTCAGTCAGAGAAGCATGACATTAAAAGATCCTTGGACACTATCTATTTTATAGATAATTTGACACAAACTAGCCTACTCATGAATGAATGAGGGGTCTGGGACTCTTTTTCTGAACTTGTTTGAACTAAGCTAACTAAATGGATTCAGAATAACAAGCAATATAAGTCTAATTGCTTTGTATATGAGAGCTCTTGGCAGATCTTCAGCACATTGTAAATCACTATGAGTCACAGGCAGGTGCTACACCAATGGCTGACGGAGACTTTGACTGTGTCCCAAATCGCACCCTATATTTTGGACACATCCCTTGTGCTTAGCAACATCCCTTCATAGACCTATACATAGTAACTGTACGTAGAGAACACACACACACTGTAAAACATATTGTTATGACCATGGATTGATCTGCCACTTCACAGCCATATTCATAAAGCAGGACCACTATTTGGATTGATTTACTTAATCTTTATTTAACTAGGCAAGTCTGTTAAGAACAATTTATTTGCAATAACGGCCTAGTAACAGTGGGTTAACTACCTTGTTCAGGGGCAGAATGAGAGAGAGAGAGAGAGAGAGAGAGAGAGAGAGAGAGAGAGAGAGAGAGAGAGAGGAGAGAGAGAGAGAGAGAGAGAGAGAGAGAGAGAGAGAGAGA
>NW_027012881.1:11857-18458 GCF_036934945.1 Oncorhynchus masou masou
AACGCAGGAATGGCTTCGGGACAAGTCTCTGAATGTCCTTGAGTGTCCCAGCCAGAGCCCGGATTTATACCCAATCAAACATCTCTGGAGAGACCTGAAAATAGCTGTGCAGCAACGCTCCCCTTCCAACCTGACAGAGCTTGAGAGGATCTACAGAGAAGAATGGAAGAAACTCCCCAAATCAGCTGTGCCTAGGTTGTAGCTTCATACCCAAGTAGACTCAAGGCCTTAATCTCCGCCAAAGGTGTTTCAACAAAGTACTGAGTAAAGGGTCTGAATACTTATGTAAATTGTTATTTCAGTTTTTTTATTCGTAATAACTTTGCAAAAATGTAAAAAAAACTGTTTTGCTTTGTCATTATGGAGTTTTTGTGTGTAGATTGATGGCTGTAATGTAACAAAATGTCAATGGGTCCGACTACTTTTCGAATGCACTGTATATACTGTATTCTATTATACTGTATTTTAGTTAATGCCTCTGACATTGCTTGTCCTAATATTTATATATTTCTTAATTTCATTCTTTTGATTTAAGATTTGTGTATTGTTGTAAATTGTTAGATACTACTACACTGTTGGAGCTAGGGACACAAGCATTTCGCTACACCCACAATAACATTTGCTAAATATGTGTATGTGATTTGATAACTGCATTACAGTATTCTGCAAAAGGTGGCATTTTAATCTTTGGAAGATTGTAAGATGGCTCCCTCTTGTGGAGAGTGCTTGCCATTTGCTTCATTGAGCACATCCCTTTTATAAAGGGACAGAAGCAACGTTTTGACTGGTACTACTGTAGCTGTCACATAATTCCCCTGTATTTTTTTAAACTAGGCAAGTCAGTTAAGAACAGATTCTTATTTTCAATGACAGCCTAGGAACAGTGGGTTACTGCCTTGTTCGGGGCAGAATGACAGATTTTTACCTTGTCAGCTCGGTGATTTGATTTTGCAACCTGGTTACTAGTCCCATCGCTCTAACCACTAGGCTACCTGCCGTGTGCAATAAACAGAGACAGAAACTATTAATTATTTATTACATCATCCACCATTTAATTTTTTATTTCCTTACTGTGCAAAGCAAATACTTGCTGTAGGCTTTCTACATTGTATAAACTTTTAATCTGTAAATGTATCAATCATAAAAATTAAACAATGGAATGAAAGTGAGTTAATAGCATCTGTCTAGTGTAACACTAACACATATGGCAGTTAATTGAAAAAGGTAGTTCTTATATGCTACAGATACAGACCCACTGCAACATACCTTACAGCGCTGTAGAAAAATGTCACTGTAAGCAATTCTCAAAGTGGTTGAAATCTATGAGGAAGAAAGTACTTAAGGGGAATATATATCAGGGTCACCTCCACACCTCATTTGATAGCATTTCCAATTCTGACCACAGCCGAGCCAACCCTCCAAACCCCACTCAACTCAGGAGGACTGTTTCTATTTGAGCATGGGGGTTTTCAGAAAAATCTGGGCTAAAAATACAAAATGAAGATTTCAGTGAATGCGCATGGCTCTCACCTAAGAGAGAGAAGTCTGGAGCAGGAGGATGAGTGTGGGCAGAGGAGTATGAGACCAGCGCCAGGCTTGCCCACGGGATGGAGGGGAGCCATAGCAGCGGCAGCCTGTTTGTCTTGGTATACCACACTCACTCTGGAGCTCTAAAGAAGACGAGAATCCCCTCAATCTGCTTCCAACCGGAGGGTCAAATGTGTGGTCTGACAAATGTGTAAATGTCCGACAACATCTCATGTCTCTTGATTCCTGTCCTGACCTGGATGAAGGTGCAATGGCCTGAGAGATGACTGACTGCATTCCCTATGGGCCCTGGTCAAAAGTAGTGCACTATATAGGGAATAGGATACTATTTGGGAGGCATAATTATCTGATTCTGCTCTGTCCCTCCCCACAATAGAATGGATTTTTGGAAAGTTTTCATTACCATTCAACCCCTGCAGGCAGTAGTGTTCCAATTCATAAAACATTGAGGCCTATTACATTTGGCAGATTGTATCTTTGGGTTTCATTCTCTGTGGATATCACCTTCTCAGCCCTAGAAGAGGTTGCTCAACACTTTGTCCATGATGTAGTGATCCTGTGTGTGGCTCAGTTGGTTAAGAGCTAAGCTAAATTGTATAGCTCCGGGAGGTTGTGATTCCAATTCATGCAGGGATCACATACCAAAACTACTACAATTTCTTCACTCACTTTACTGTATGTCACTGTGGCAAAAGCATATGCTAAGCAACATATCCTACCGTGTGTTAACCCACTGTTCTCTGGCGCTGAGATGACGTGGCATGTCGTAGTTTTTTTTAACCATGTAGGCGCAGTTGAGAACAAGTCTCTATTTACAACTAAGACCTGGCCAAGATAGAGCAAAACAGTGCGACACAAGTAACAGTTACACATGGGTTAAACAAACGTACAGTCAATAACACAATATAAAAGTGTATGTACAGTGTGTGCAAATGTAGTAAGAATAGGAGGCAAGGCAATAAATAGGCCCCATGCACTCTGATTCCTGATTCACATTTCAGATTAAGGCAGCCCCCCGCACCTCTCTGATGCTCTGATTCACATTTCAGATTAAGGTAGCCCCCCGCACCTCTCTGATGCTCTGATTCACATTTCAGATTAAGGTAACCCCCGCACCTCTCTGATGCTCTGATTCACATTTCAGATTAAGGTAGCCCCCCCGCACCTCTCTGATGCTCTGATTCACATTTCAGATTAAGGCAGCCCCCTACACCTCTCTGATGCTCTGATTCACATTTTCAGATTAAGGCAGCCCCCACCTCTCTGGTTCTCTCTTTGATTCTCTCTGATTCACATTTCAGATTAAGGCAGCCCCCCACACCTCTCTGGTTCTCTGATTAACATTTCAGATTAAGGCAGCAGCCCCCAGCCCCCGCACCTCTCTGATTCTCTGATTCACATTTCAGATTAAGGCAGCCCCACCCCCTCTGGTTCTCTGATTAACATTTCAGATTAAGGCAGCCCCCTGCACCTCTTTGATTCTCTGATTCACATTTCAGATTAAGGCAGCCCCTACACCTCTGATGCTCTGATTAACATTTCAGATTAAGGCAGCCCCCACACCTCTCTGATTCTCTGATTCACATTTCAGATTAAGGCAGCCCCCACACCTCTCTGATGCTCTGATTCACATTTCAGATTAAGGCAGCCCCCTACACCTCTCTGATTCTCTGATTCACATTTCAGATTAAGGCAGCCCCCTACACCTCTCTGGTGCTCTGATTAACATTTCAGATTAAGGCAGCCCCCTGCACCTCTTTGATTCTCTGATTCACATTTCACATTAAGGCAGCCCCCCGCACCTCTCTGATTCTCTGATTCACATTTCAGATTAAGGCAGCCCCCACACCCCTCTGGTTCTCTGATTCACATTTCAGATTAAGGCAGCCCCTACACCTCTTTGATTCTCTGATTCACATTTCAGATTAAGGCAGCCCCCTACACCTCTCTCTGATTCACATTTCAGCATCCCCCACACCTCTGATTCACATTTCAGATTAAGGCAGCCCCCACACCTCTCTCTCTGATTCCCAGCCCCTACACCTGATTCTCTGATTCACATTTCAGATTAAGGCAGCCTACACCTTCTCTGATTCTCTGATTCACATTTCAGATTAAGGCAGCCCCCACACCTCTCTGATTCTCTGATTCACATTTCAGATTAAGGCAGCCCCCTACACCTCTCTGATTCTCTGATTCACATTTCAGATTAAGGCAGCCCTACACCTCTCTGATTCTCTGATTAACATTTCAGATTAAGGCAGCCCCCTACACCTCTCTGATGCTCTGATTCACATTTCAGATTAAGGCAGCCCCCTACACCTCTCTGATGCTCTGATTCACATTTCAGATTAAGGCAGCCCCCTACACCTCTTTGATTCTCTGATTAACATTTCAGATTAAGGCAGCCCCCTACACCTCTCTGGTGCTCTGATTAACATTTCAAATTAAGGCAGCCCCCTGCACCTCTTTGATTCTCTGATTCACATTTCACATTAAGGCAGCCCCCCGCACCTCTCTGATTCTCTGATTCACATTTCAGATTAAGGCAGCCCCCACACCCCTCTGGTTCTCTGATTCACATTTCAGATTAAGGCAGCCCCTACACCTCTCTGATTCTCTGATTCACATTTCAGATTAAGGCAGCCCCCACACCTCTCTGATTCTCTGATTCACATTTCAGATTAAGGCATCCCCCCACACCTCTCTGATTCACATTTCAGATTAAGGCAGCCCCCACACCTCTCTGATTCTCTGATTCACATTTCAGATTAAGGCAGCCCCCAACACCTTCCTCTGATTCACATTTCAGATTAAGGCAGCCCCACACTCTGATTCTCTGATTCACATTTCAGATTAAGGCAGCCCCCCACACCTCTCTGATTCTCTGATTCACATTTCAGATTAAGGCAGCCCCCACGCCTCTCTGATTCCCTGATTCACATTTCAGATTAAGGCAGCCCCCTACACCTCTCTGGTTCTCTGATTCACATTTCAGATTAAGGCAGCCCCCTACACCTCTCTGATTCACATTTCAGATTAAGGCAGCCCCCACACCTCTCTGATTCACATTTCAGTTTAAGGCAGCCCCCCACACCTCTCTGACTCTCTGATTCACATTTCAGTTGAATACATTCAGTTGGACAACTGACTACGTATCCCCCTTTCCCTTTCTACAGTAAAATAATTAAACTCTCCCAGTAATAATGGCCTATAGCTACCAACAGAGGGAGATCTGAAGCCACACATTAGCTCCATATAAGGGCTTAAGAACGAACTGGATCCTGTTGACTGCTTGGGCAATGATAACTGAATGACCATCAGTTCAGTGTCCCTCTTTGTCCATTTTATTTATACAGTTTAACATTCTTTTACTGGCACTGAGTTTCCATTCCATAAACACAGGCCTCAAGTTTCTGCAAGATAGTGTTTCCTAATTCTTCTACTGACCATTACAATGAGGAATTATCCCTGAGAGAGAGAGAGAGAGAGAGAGAGAGGGAAAGAGAGAGAGAGGGGAGGGGAGGGGGGGGGCAGAGTGAGAGAAAGAGAGGGATGAAAGACAGGAATGACTAGTGATTATTTGTCATAATTGTCCCGTCCATTAATTTGTGGGAGGGAACTCAAGATTACCTGAAGGCGGCAAGTTATTTCTCAAATGTCAGGTTGAATATTCCTCCTGTGGCTTTCTGTTACAGAGAGGTTTAGTACTCTGCTCCAAGGGGACACAAGATCCATACGCGTATGCTAGGATCACAGCAGTACTGTTCTGACTCCTACTCTACCCTCCAAATGTCTTCAATGTTTTGCTGACACAGCTGATCTATTACCTGACACTGCTGTTCAAACAGAAACATGATGTAGTTCATTATGCAGCCTGCAGGCTTGGACAAATAAGAGTTCAATCTTCCATTCAGCAGGCTGAAATATGAGCAGGCTTTTTTCTAGACACACTTGGGATTGTCCCTCAGTCTACAGCGACCCCCTGGGAGTGGGGTACCTACGAAGGTTCAGGCAGACATTCCTCTATTTTTATTGTAACTGAGATCATAATGGGGTTTACATCATGGGACAGGATATATTTGTAGCAAAAGAGGGCTATTTATGTTCCTCAAGGGTTCATGCTGATATTCAACCCCATTTAAAAGGGAGCATACTAAAACATATGGTAATGAACATGTAAATGATTAGGTCTACAGTACTGGACATGTATTACATCAGAACATTTCTTGTCAGTCAGAGAAGCATGACATTAAAAGATCCTTGGACACTATCTATTTTATAGATAATTTGACACAAATTAGCCTACTCATGAATGAATGAGGGGGTCTGGGACTCTTTTTTTCTGAACTTGTTTGAACTAAGCTAACTAAATGGATTCAGAATAACAAGCAATATAAGTCTAATTGCTTTGTATATGAGAGCTCTTGGCAGATCTTCAGCACATTGTAAATCACTATGAGTCACAACCAGGTGCTACACCAATGGCTGACGGACACTTTGACTGTGTCCCAAATCGCACCCTATATTTTGGACACATCCCTTGTGCTTAGCAACATCCCTTCATAGACCTATACATAGTAACTGTACGTAGAGAACACACACACACTGTAAAACATATTGTTATGACCATGGGATTGATCTGCCACTTCACAGCCATATTCATAAAGCAGGACCACTATCTGGATTGATTTACTTAATCTTTATTTAACTAGGCAAGTCTGTTAAGAACAATTTCTTATTTGCAATAACAGCCTAGTAACAGTGGGTTAACTACCTTGTTCAGGGGCAGAATGACAGCTTTTGACCATGGCAGCTCAGGGATTCGATCCATCAACCTTTCAGTTACTGGCCCAGCGCTCTAACTAAGCAGACGAATGTTAAACAGTTCTAAATAATGCTAACTGAGAGAGAGAGAGAGAGAGAGAGAGAGAGAGATCCGAAGTTCCAAATTGAGCAGCTGCTGAAAAATGAGCTCCTGTATATATTGAGATTTAAATGGTTTTTAGAGTGAAGTACATCGAAAAAATCAAAAGAAAACCGCAAGACTCAA
>NW_027012882.1:0-17948 GCF_036934945.1 Oncorhynchus masou masou
TGTCTGTCTGTCTGCGTTCCCTGCAGATGAAGGTGTGGTGTGTCTGTCTGCGTTCCCTGCAGATGAAGGTGTGTGTGTCTGTCTGCGTTCCCTGCAGATGAAGGTGTGTGTGTGTCTGTCTGCGTTCCCTGCAGATGAAGGTGTGTGTGTGTGTGTGTCTGTCTGTCTGTTCCCTGCAGATGAAGGTGTGTGTGTGTGTGTGTGTGTGTCTGTCTGTCTGTCTGCGTTCCTGCAGATGAAGGTGTGTGTCTGTCTGCTGCTCCTGCAGATGAAGGTGTGTGTCTGTCTGTCTGCTTACCTGCAGATGAAGGTGTGTGTCTGTCTGTCATGCTCCCTGCAGATGAAGGTGTGTGTGTGTCTGTCTGCTGCGTTCCCTGCAGATGAAGGTGTGTGTGTCTGTCTGTCTGTCTGTGTTCCCTGCAGATGAAGGTGTGTGTCTGTCTGTCTGCGTTCCCTGCAGATGAAGGTGTGTCTGTCTGTCTGGGCTCCCTGCAGATGAAGGTGTGTCTGTCTGTCTGCGTTCCCTGCAGATGAAGGTGTGTCTGTGGTTCATGCTCCCCTGCAGATGAAGGTGTCTGTCTGTCTGCGTTCCCTGCAGATGAAGGTGTGTGTGTGTGTCTGTCTGCTCCCTGCAGATGAAGGTGTGTGTGTGTCTGTCTGTCTGTCTGCGTTCCCTGCAGATGAAGGTGTGTGTGTCTGTCTGGCGTCCCTGCAGATTTAGCTGTAAAATCTGTCTCGTTTACCTGCAGATGAAGGTGTGTGTGTCTGTCCGCGTTCCCTGCAGATGAAGGTGTGTGTCCGTCTGTCCGCTCCCTGCAGATGAAGGTGTGTGTGTGTGTGTCTGTCTGCGCGCCCCTGCAGATGAAGGTGTGTGTGCACTTCCCAGGATGAAGGTGTGTGTGTGTGTGTGTGTGTCTGTCTGTCTGCGTTCCCTGCAGATGAAAGGGGTGTGTGTCCGCGTGTGTGTGTGTCTGTCTGCGTTACCTGCAGATGAAGTGTGTGTGTATTGCCTGTCTGTCTGCGTCCCCTGCAGATGAAGGTGTGTGTGTGTGTGTGTGTGTCTGTCTGCGTTTCACTGTAGATTGGGGCTGTGTGTGTGTGTGTGTGTCTGTCTGCGTCCCCTGCAGATTTAGGTGTGTGTGTGTGTGTGTGTCTGTCTACAAGCCTCTGCAGATGAATGTGTGTGTGTGTGTGTGTGTCTGTCTGATTTCCTGCATGTGGAAGGTGTGTGTGTCTGTCTGTCTGCAGATGAAGGTGTAAAAGTGTGTGTGTTCCCTGCAGATGAAGGTGTGTGTGTCTGTCTGTCGTTCCCTGCAGATGAAGGTGTGTGTCTGTCTGCTATCTGCAGATGCAGATGAAGGTGTGTGTCTGTCTGTCTCGCGTCTCCTGCAGATTTAGGCTGTGTGTGTCTGTGTGTCTGTCTGCGTTCCCTGCAGATGAAGGTGTGTGTGTGTGTGTGTGTCTGTCTGCGTTACCTGCAGATGAAGGTGTGTGTGTGTGTGTGTGTCTGTCTGTCTGCGTTCCTGGCAGATGAAGGTGTGTGTGTGTGTGTGTGTCTGTCTGTCTGTCTGCGTTTCCTGCAGATGGGGCTGTGTGTGTGGTGTGTGTGTCTGTCTGCTGTTACCTGCAGATGAAGGTGTGTGTGTGTGTGTGTCTGTCTGCGTTACCTGCAGATGAAGGTGTGTGTGCGCTGCAGATGAAGGTGTGTGTGTCTGTCTGTCGTCGCGTCCCTGCAGATGAAGGTGTGTGTGTGTGTGTGTGTCTGTCTGTCTGCGTTCCCTGCAGATGAAGGTGTGTGTGTGTCTGTCTGTCTGCGTTCCCTGCAGATGAAGGTGTGTGTGTCTGTCTGTCTGTCTGCGTTCCCTGCAGATGAAGGTGTGTGTGTCTGTCTGCGTTCCCTGCAGATGAAGGTGTGTGTGTCTGTCTGCGTTACCTGCAGATGAAGGTGTGTGTGTGTGTGTGTCTGTCTGTCTGCGTTACCTGCAGATGAAGGTGTGTGTGTCTGTCGTGTGTCTGTCATGCGTTCCCTGCAGATGAAGGTGTGTGTGTGTGTGTGTGTCTGTCTGTCGCGTTCCCTGCAGATGAAGGTGTGTGTGTCTGTCTGTCTGTCTGCGTTCCCTGCAGATGAAGGTGTGTGTGCTGTCTGTCTGTCTGCGTTCCCTGCAGATGAAGGTGTGTGTGTCTGTCTGCGTTCCCTGCAGATGAAGGTGTGTGTGTCTGTCTGCGTTCCCTGCAGATGAAGGTGTGTGTGTCTGTCTGTCTGCGTTCCCTGCAGATGAAGGTGTGTGTGTGTGTGTGTGTCTGTCTGCGTTACCTGCAGATGAAGGTGTGTGTGTCTGTCTGTGTTACCTGCAGATGAAGGTGTGTGTCTGTCTGCGTTACCTGCAGATGAAGGTGTGTGTGTGTGTGTGTGTGTGTCTGTCTGCGTTACCTGCAGATGAAGGTGTGTGTCTGTCTGTCTGCGTTACCTGCAGATGAAGGTGTGTGTCTGTCTGCGTTACCTGCAGATGAAGGTGTGTGTGTCTGTCTGTGTTACCTGCAGATGAAGGTGTGTGTGTCTGTCTGTGTTACCTGCAGATGAAGGTGTGTGTGTGTGTGTGTGTCTGTCTGCGTTCCCTGCAGATGAAAGTGTGTGTGTGTGTGTGTGTGTCTGTCTGCGTTCACTGCAGATGAAGGTGTGTGTCTGTCTGCGTTACCTGCAGATGAAGGTGTGTGTGTGTGTGTGTCTGTCTGTGCGTTACCTGCAGATGAAGGTGTGTGTGTGTGTGTGTTACCTGCAGATGAAGGTGTGTGTGTGTGTGTTACCTGCAGATTAAGGTGTGTGTGTGTGTGTGTCTGTCTGTCTGTCTGTCTCGTTAACTGCAGATGAAGGTGTGTGTGTGTGTGTGTGTGTGTGTGTCTGTCTGCGTTACCTGCAGATGAAGGTGTGTGTGTGTCTGTCTGTCTGCGTTACCTGCAGATGAAGGTGTGTGTGTGTCTGTCTGTCTGCGTTACCTGCAGATGAAGGTGTGTGTCTGTCTGCGTTACCTGCAGATGAAGGTGTGTGTGTGTCTGTCTGTCTGCGTTACCTGCAGATGAAGGTGTGTGTCTGTCTGCGTTACCTGCAGATGAAGGTGTGTGTGTGTGTGCAAGACCCAGACGTGTGTACCCAGTTACCTGCAGACGAGGATGTGTGTGACGGGGGATCTCTTGACGGGTCCGTTCCTGCTGAAGGCGGAGCCGGGCTGACTGTGAATATCCCGAGGATTCCTAGCTGCGCCCGTCGTAACGCTCATTAATCGACACGTCTATCCTCGCTCCTTTAGGGTGGGGCTGGTGAGGTCATAGAACATGTCAATCACAACGGACCTGTATAGTTTAATAACCAGCCCTTATTCAGCCCCCAATATGTACAGTTCCTGACGGTACACACCCCCACCCCCACCCCTGGTCTCTCTCACCTCCTAGGCTGTTTACACAGCCAGACCAATTATTGGCAAAATATCAGAAATGGGCTGGCTGTCTAAATGCAGTCATAGTTGAAGATGAATCTGCTGTGGGCCAGTTTGAGGAGACTGTAGTCCTCCACAGTTCAGAGTGCACCAGACACACACACACTCTGTCTCTGGGTCTCTCTCTTGCTTGCCCTCGCTCTCACCACATAGTTGAAGATGAATCTGCTGTGGGCCAGTTTGAGGAGACTGTAGTCCTCCACAGTTCAGAGTACACCAGACACACACACACCCTGTCACTGGGTCTCTCTCTCTCTTGCTTCCCCTCGCTCTCACCACATAGTTGAAGATGAATCTGCTGTGGGCCAGTTTGAGGTGTTTGAGGAGACTGTAGAGTCTCCTACAGTTCAGAGTGCACCAGGGACAGTGGAGGTCATCTCTAGCCTCAGTCTGCTGCTGTGTGTTGTGGTTATACAGGAACTAGAGAGAGAAGGAGAGAGAGAGAGAGAGGGAGGGAGAGAGAGAGGAGAGGGAGAGCGTGAGAAGGATATAGACTATGTAATTCTACACAAAAGGTCAGCCAGTCTGACCATAGAGTATGAGTCAGTAGAAACTATGAAACTTCCCATCATAAGACAGCCAAGTCTGAAATACACTGTACCAAATGGGACCCTATTGCCTACATAGTGAACCATGGGCCCTGGTCAAATGAAGGGCACTATATAGGGAACAGGATACAGACCTGTTATAAAGGACCAGGTCTCTAATACCATCCACCCCCCCAGTCAGATCTGTTATAAAGGACCAGGTCTCTAATAACCCCCAGTCAGACCTGTTATAAAGGACCAGGTCTCTAATAACCCCCAGTCAGACCTGTTATAAAGGACCAGGTCTCTAATAACCCCCAGTCAGACCTGTTATAAAGGACCAGGTCTCTAATAACCCCCAGTCAGACCTGTTATAAAGGACCAGGTCTCTAATACCATCCACCCCCCAGTCAGACCTGTTATAAAGGACCAGGTCTCTAATACCATCCAGTCAGACCTGTTATAAAGGTCCAGGTCTCTAATAACCCCCAGTCAGACCTGTTATAAAGGACCAGGTCTCTAATAACCCCCAGTCAGACCTGTCATAAAGGACCAGGTCTCTAATAACCCCCCAGTCAGACCTGTTATAAAGGACCAGGTCTCTAATAACCCCCAGTCAGACCTGTTATAAAGGACCAGGTCTCTAATAACCCCCAGTCAGACCTGTTATAAAGGACCAGGTCTCTAATAACCCCCAGTCAGACCTGTTATAAAGGACCAGGTCTCTAATAACCCCCAGTCAGACCTGTTATAAAGGACCAGGTCTCTAATAACCCCCAGTCAGACCTGTTATAAAGGACCAGGTCTCTAATAACCCCAGTCAGACCTGTTATAAGGACAGGTCTCTAACCCCAGTCAGACCTGTTATAAAGGACCAGGTCTCTAATAACCCCCAGTCAGACCTGTTATAAAGGACCAGGTCTCTAATAACCCCCAGTCAGACCTGTTATAAAGGACCAGGTCTCTAATAACCCCCAGTCAGACCTGTTATAAAGGACCAGGTCTCTAATAACCCCCAGTCAGACCTGTTATAAAGGACCAGGTCTCTAATAACCCCCAGTCAGACCTGTTATAAAGGACCAGGTCTCTAATAACCCCCAGTCAGACCTGTTATAAAGGACCAGGTCTCTAATAACCCCCAGTCAGACCTGTTATAAAGGACCAGGTCTCTAATAACCCCCCAGTCAGATCTGTTATAAAGGACCAGGTCTCTAATAACCCCCAGTCAGACCTGTTATAAAGGACCAGGTCTCTAATCAACCCCCAGTCAGACCTGTTATAAAGGACCAGGTCTCTAATAACCCCCAGTCAGACCTGTTATAAAGGACCAGGTCTCTAATAACCCCCAGTCAGACCTGTTATAAAGGACCAGGTCTCTAATAACCCCCAGTCAGACCTGTTATAAAGGACCAGGTCTCTAATAACCCCCAGTCAGACCTGTTATAAAGGACCAGGTCTCTAATAACCACCCAGTCAGACCTGTTATAAAGGACCAGGTCTCTAATAACCCCCAGTCAGACCTGTTATAAAGGACCAGGTCTCTAATAACCCCCAGTCAGACCTGTTATAAAGGACCAGGTCTCTAATAACCCCAGTCAGACCTGTTATAAAGGACCAGGTCTCTAATAACCCCCAGTCAGACCTGTTATAAAGGACCAGGTCTCTAATAACCCCCAGTCAGACCTGTTATAAAGGACCAGGTCTCTAATAACCCCCAGTCAGACCTGTTATAAAGGACCAGGTCTCTAATAACCCCCAGTCAGACCTGTTATAAAGGACCAGGTCTCTAATAACCCCCAGTCAGACCTGTTATAAAGGACCAGGTCTCTAATAACCCCCAGTCAGACCTGTTATAAAGGACCAGGTCTCTAATAACCCCCAGTCAGACCTGTTATAAAGGACCAGGTCTCTAATAACCCCCAGTCAGACCTGTTATAAAGGACCAGGTCTCTAATAACCCCCAGTCAGACCTGTTATAAAGGACCAGGTCTCTAATAACCCCCAGTCAGACCTGTTATAAAGGACCAGGTCTCTAATAACCCCAGTCAGACCTGTTATAAAGGACCAGGTCTCTAATAACCCCCAGTCAGACCTGTTATAAAGGACCAGGTCTCTATTAACCCAGTCAAACCTGTTATAAAGGACCAGGTCTCTAATAACCCCCAGTCAGACCTGTTATAAAGGACCAGGTCTCTAATAACCCCCAGTCAAATCTGTTATAAAGGACCAGGTCTCTAATAACCCCCAGTCAGACCTGTTATAAAGGACCAGGTCTCTAATAACCCCTAGTCAGACCTGTTATAAAGGACCAGGTCTCTAATAACCCCCAGTCAGATCTGTTATAAAAAGATATAATAACCCCAGTCAGACAGCCATTACCGGACCAGGTCTCTAACCCCCAGTCATACTATTTATAAAGGACCAGGTCTCTTCCAGTCAGACCTGTTATAAAGGACCAGGTCTCTAATAACCCCCAGTCAGACCTGTTATAGCGACCAGGTCTCTAATAACTCCCCAGTCAGACCTATAAAGGACCAGGTCTCTAATACTATCCACCCCAGTCAGACCTGTTATAAAGGACCAGGTCTCTAATAACTCCCAGTCAGACCTGTTATAAAGGACCAGGTCTCTAATAATCCCCAGTCAGACCTGTTATAAAGGACCAGGTCTCTAATAACCCCCAGTCAGACCTGTTATAAAGGACCAGGTCTCTAATACCCCCAGTCAGATCTGTTATAAAGGACTCAGGTCTCTAATACATCCACCCCAGTCAGACCTGTTATGAAGGACCAGGTCTCTAATAACCCCCAGTCAGACCTGTTATAAAGGACCAGGTCTCTAATACCATCCACCTCCCAGTCAGACCTGTTATAAAGGACCAGGTCTCTAATACCATCCACCCCCAGTCAGACCTGTTATAAAGGACCAGGTCTCTCATACCATCCACCTCCAGTCAGACACATAACAAGAGAACAAAGACAAGTACAACACAACTGTGATTCAGACATGGATTGCACAATGCAATCTGCTCTAAAGTCAAGAATACAAGTGTGTTTCTCCCTCTCACCTGGTAGAATATGCGTAGATTGTCACTTGGTTCCTCAAGTGTGTGTTCCTGTCTCATCTGAAACTCTGTACTGCTGAAGGAGTCTTTCACAGCTACAGAGAGAGGGAAGAAACGTGTTCCACGCTTTAAAGGGATTCCTTAACGTGTTCCACGTTTTAAAGGGATTCTTAACGTGTTCCACGTTTAAAGGGATTCCTTAACGCAGGGGTGTCAAAGTCAAATGGACGGAGGGCCAAATAAAAAATTTAGCTACAAGCCGAGGGCCGGACTGTTCGAATGTTCATTGAAAAATTTTTAAATGACGCATATAGTCTAGTGAACCTAATTGAACCTACTGAAAACCTAACAAATATATTCCAATATGATCAGATAAATAAAGCAATATTTTCTTATGGCTCTGTCAGTAATCTTTAATTTTCAACAGACACAAAAGACAAATTTCCTTTATATAAAAATCCCCATAACATGAACATTAAATGAAAGAAACCTGTATTCAAGGCACCATCAGTAGCCTATATTTTCTATTTTAGCAAAAGTGGGCTAAATTTACTTCAATGAATAAAACAATAATAGCAATTTTCTATCATCCACTCAACTGAAATATTTTTAAAATATAATTGGATTGAAATACAATAAAATAAAGTGCAAAAATCTATTAATCAAAAACAACACTTTGTTTAAGGAGAAGTAACATGCAGTGAAAACAAATATTAAACTTTAACTTTTAAACTTGAACTGAGTAAAAACTCTAAATATGTGATTGCACAGTAATGTTCACTTGTTTGAGGTTGAGGGTGATACTTGGTGGTGTCCCATCTTTTCCACAAGTTCATCAATGTTCGGAGTAAGGCTCTGAGCTGAGGAAATCCTCAGAATTGAGTGGAGGTGTTCAGCAGTAAGTCGACTTCTGTGTGATGTTTTGTTCAGGTTCATCAAAGAAAAAGTTGTTCACACAGGTATGTGCTGCCAAACATAGACAACGTTTGAGCAGCCTGGATGCGCAGCTGAGCATTGTGTCAGGGAGGAAACGGGCGAACTCCGCAGCACCCACTGCCGCATATTTTGCCCTCAGTGCATCATTGCATTGGAGGTCAATCAACTCCATTTGGAGGTTTGGTGGTGAGCTTTCCACGTCAACAGCAAATGGGTTACCGAGCAGTTCCAACCTGCTTTTTGTGCTTCAAAGTCAGCAAATCAGCGTCGAAAGTCAGCGGCAAGCATACCTATTTTATCAGCCAACTGTGCGCTCGGAACGCACTGGTAGAGAGCTTCTTTTCATGGTCTGGCAGCTGGGAAAGTGGCTCAAATTTTCTTTCCGCGATCTCGTGCCTCCCACAGAGTCAGTTTGGTTTTAAATGCCTTCACTGTACTGTACATATCAGAGATGACATGATCCCGACCCTGCAGCTGCAAGTTCATTGCATTCAGATGACTCGTAATGTCACACAGAAAAGCCATTTCACACAGAAACATTTCGCCTCGGAGTTGTGTTGTGTCTTTCCCTTTGCTGTCCAAGAACAGACAAATCTCCTCACTAAGCTCGAAACATCTTTGAAGCACCTTTCCCTGGCTTAGCCATCTGCACCTCTGTGTGATAAGGCAAATCACCATGCTCCGTTTCTAACTCCGGTCAGAAATGCCTTGAACTGGCGGTGATTCAAACCTTTGGCTCTGATAAAGTTAACTGTGCGCAGTGATGATGCTCATTACATGCTCCATTTTCAAGGCTTTACCGCATAACGCTCCTGGTGTATGATACAATGATAAGCTGTCAGCTCACCTGTTCGCTTTCCTCTTGCATCTTTTCCGTATCTTCGCCACCAGTCCGCTCCTGTGTCCACACATCGCAGGTGCTCCAGTCGGTTGTCAAACCCACGAGTTTTTCCCAAGGCAGCTCCATCTCATTTACACATCTTGACACCTCTTCATACAAATCATGCCCCGTAGTTGTGCCATGCATAGGACGTAAAGCCAAAAACTCCTCTGTCACGCTTAGGCTGGAGTCCACTCACGCGGATGAAAATTGACAACTGGGCAATGTCAGAAATGTCGGTGCTCTCATCCACAGCCAAGGAATATGCAATGAAATCTTTTCCCTTTTTCACAAGCTGCTCTTTTAGATTGATGGACAACTGGTCTACTCTTCGGCAATGGTGTTTCTGCTCAGACTCACATTTAAAAAGAGTTGCCTTTTTTCTGGGCAAACTTCGTCACAAACTTTAATCATGCAGTTTTTGATGAAATCCCCTCCGTAAATGGCCGGGCTGATTTAGCGATCTCTTCTGCCAAAATAAAACTGGCCTTGACAGCAGCCTGGCCTTGTGATTTGGCTTTTTTGAACAGAGCCTGTCGAGATTTGAGGCCTCGTTTTAATTCCTCTGCCTTTGTAGCCTTTGTTCCATGTCCATATTCTTGTTTTTGTCCGCGTGTTTCGTTTCATAATGTCGTCTCAGATTATACTCTTTCAGTACCGCCACACTTTCTCACACAGAAGACACACAGGTTTTCCAGCTACCTCCGTGAACATATACTCCGACTCCCACCTTGTTTGAAACCCCGGTTCTCAGTGTCCACCTTCCGTTTTGCCATTTTTGATGGGTATCTGAAAGTTAATTTTACTGTGATGCTGACGACTGCTGTGCCAATAAATATTGAAATGAAGCAGCCTACTGCTCGGTGCGTCACCGTTGCATTGTGGGAAATGTAGTATTGGTGCGTGTAAAAGATCTGCGGGCTGCCGGCTTGCTGCGGTCTGCGGGCCGGTTCTAATAATAAATCAAGATCATCCCAGGGGCCGTAAAAAACCTTCTCGCGGGCGGATGTGGCCCGCGGGCCTTGACTCTGACATATGTGCCTTAACGTGTTCCACGCTTAAAAGGGATTCCTTAACGTGTTCCACGTTTAAAAGGGATTCCTTAACGTGTTCCACGCTTAAAAGGGATTCCTTAACGTGTTCCACGCTTAAAAGGGATTCCTTAACGTGTTCCACGCTTAAAAGGGATTCCTTAACGTGTTCCACGCTTAAAAGGGATTCCTTAACGTGTTCCACGTTTAAAAGGGATTCCTTAACGTGTTCCACGCTTAAAAGGATTCCCTAACGTGTTCCACGCTTAAAAGGGATTCCTCAACGTGTTCCACGCTTAAAGGGATTCCTAACGGTTCCACGCTTAAAGGATTCCTTAACGTGTTCCACGCTTAAAGGGATTCCTTAACGCGTTCCACGCTTTAAAGGATTCCTTAACGTGTTCCACGCTTAAAGGGATTCCTTAACGTGTTCCACGCTTAAAGGATTCCTTAACGCATTCCACGCTTAAAGGATTCCTTAACGCGTTCCACGCTTAAAGGGATTCCTTAACGTTTCCACGCTTAAAGGATTCCTTAACGTGTTCCACGCTTAAAGGGATTCCTTAACGTGTTCCACGCTTAAAGGGATTCCTCAACGTGTTCCACGCTTAAAGGGATTCCTTAACGTGTTCCACGCTTAAAGGATTCCTTAACGTGTTCCACGCTTAAAGGATTCCTTAACGTGTTCCACGCTTAAAGGGATTCCTTAACGTGTTCCACGCTTAAAGGATTCCTTAACGCGTTCCACGCTTAAAGGATTCCTTAACGTGTTCCACGCTTAAAGGGATTCCTTAACGTGTTCCACGCTTAAGGGATTCCTTAACATGTTCCACGCTTAAAGAGATTCCTTAACGTGTTCCACGTTTAAAGGGATACTTCAGGATTTTGGTAATGAGGCCCTTTATCGACTTCCCCAGAAATCAGATCAACTCGTGGATACTACTTTTATTTCTCTGTGTCCAGTATGAAGGATGTTGCTAACTATCACTGGCGCAATTGCTAACTAATGTTCGCTAGCAGACACTACAGACTTCCAGTCATTGTGCTAACGCTAGTTAGCATTGGCTCACAAAACTACCTCTCAACTTCCTTTATACCGGACGCATAGACATAAAAATGATATCCATTTAAACATGGTATATGTTAAAGTTTAAATTGACACCATTTAGCGAGCTTCTACAAATTACAACAGTCCGTCTGTGTGCGAGTGCGTCGTCCGGCCCGTGTCTCACCTACGGTCTGAGTGGGTCTGAGGGAGCAGGGCTTAGGGTCGGAGGTCAGGCTGCTAGCGTCAGCGTTCCGCGTGGCGAGGGGTTTGGCCACAGGGGCCGTCGACCTGTCACTGGGCTCGCCTGTCCAACGCAGTGTGAACTGGAGAGTAGGACCCTTGGAGAACGTCTCAAACGGAGGGAGGAGCTACAGAAAGTGGGGGAGGGAGAGAGAGACAAAGACACGAGTAAAGGGAAGTGCTGACCTCTTCCTGTCTGTTCAGAGAGGAAGACCAGGGGCCTGGGAGGAGGAATTACACACGAGTGATGCACCCTATACAAAACTTCTGTACTTTTTTGATACAATAATTTATTTTAGGTACTTCTGCCAAATGTGTCTCACGAATCAAATGTGTTTATCAATGCAGTCGATGTACCACACGGAGTGCACCGTGCCTGTCGCCACTTAGCCTGTACTGGGAGTCTGGACTGCATCATGTTAGCTCCCCACTTAGCCTGTACTGGGAGTTTGGACTGTATCATGTTAGCTCCCCACTTAGCCTGTACTGGGAGTCTGGACTGTATCATGTTAGCTCCCCACTTAGCCTGTACTGGGAGTCTGGACTGTATCATGTTAGCTCTCCACTTAGCCTGTACTGGGAGTCTGGACTGTATCATGTTAGCTCTCCACTTAGCCTGTACTGGGAGTCTGGACTGTATCATGTTAGCTCCCCACTTAGCCTCCACTGGGAGTCTGGACTGTATCATGTTAGCTCCCCACTTAGCCTGTACTGGGAGTCTGGACTGTATCATGTTAGCTCCCCACTTAGCCTGTACTGGGAGTCTGGACTGTATCATGTTAGCTCCCCACTTAGCCTGGACTGTATCATGTTAGCTCCCCACTTAGCCTGGACTGAGAGTCTGGACTGTATCATGTTAGCTCCCCACTTAGCCTGGACTGTATCATGTTAGCTCCCCACTTAGCCTGTACTGGGAGTCTGGACTGTATCATGTTAGCTCCCCACTTAGCCTGTACTGGGAGTCTGGACTGTATCATGTTAGCTCCCCACTTAGCCTCCACTAGGAGTCTGGACTGTATCATGTTAGCTCCCCACTTAGCCTGTACTGGGAGTCTGGACTGTATCATGTTAGCTCCCCACTTAGCCTGTACTGGGAGTCTGGACTGTATCATGTTAGCTCCCCACTGAGCCTGTACTGGGAGTCTGGACTGTATCATGTTAGCTCCCTATTTAGTCTGGACTGGGAGTCTGGACTGTATCATGTTAGCTCTCCACTTAGCCTGTACTGGGAGTCTGGACTGTATCATGTTAGCTCCCCACTTAGTCTGGACTGTATCATGTTAGCTCCCCACTTAGCCTGTACTGGGAGTCTGGACTGTATCATGTTAGCTCCTCACTTAGTCTGGACTGTATCATGTTAACTTCAAAACAGTCTTAGTGGGGAGCTAACACACTTGAATAATGCAACATGGAGAAATGTTGAAACTGATAATTACTAGTCGTAAAACATACAGGGTAGAATAACTTTACAATGCATGAAGATACCGGTAGCTTCCAACTTCGTAGGCTAACGTTCCATGCTAGCTGACAGCTAAAGCTAACATTTCACTACCACTAGTGGTTTTTACGCAGGACCTTATTCGAAATGTGAATTCACATCATTTTATGATTCATCGTAAAAAAAATAAAAAAAATTTAAATGGCTGTTTCAATGTTGTACATTTGTCACATCCCTATTTTAAATGTAATGATACTGAACTTCTAAGATGTCTAACTATTGAACAGAGTACTAGCTGAGTTCATCTGACTGGATCAGGAGACATTCTATTGAACAGAGTAGTAGCTGAGTTCATCTGACTAACTATTGAACAGAGTACTAGCTGAGTTCATCTGACTGGATCAGGAGACTAACTATTGAACAGAGTAGTAGCTGAGTTCATCTGACTAACTATTGAACAGAGTAGTAGCTGAGTTCATCTGATTGGATCAGGAGACTAACTATTGAACAGAGTTGTAGCTGAGTTCATCTGACTGGACCAGGAGCCATTCTATTGAACAGAGTTGTAGCTGAGTTCATCTGATTGGACCAGGAGCCATTCTATTGAACAGAGTAGTAGCTGAGTTCATCTGATTGGACCAGGAGCCATTCTATTGAACAGAGTAGTAGCTGAGTTCATCTGACTGGATCAGGAGCCATTCTATTGAACAGAGTTGTAGCTGAGTTCATCTGACTGGATCAGGAGACCAACTATTGAACAGAGTAGTAGCTGAGTTCATCTGACTGGATCAGGAGCCATTCTATTGAACAGAGTAGTAGCTGAGTTCATCTGACTGGATCAGGAGCCATTCTATTGAACAGAGTAGTAGCTGAGTTCATCTGACTGGATCAGGTGCCTAACTATTGAACAGAGTAGTAGCTGAGTTCATCTGACTGGACCAGGAGACTAACTATTGAACAGAGTAGTAGCTGAGTTCATCTGATTGGATCAGGAGCCTAACTATTGAACAGAGTAGTAGCTGAGTTCATCTGACTGGACCAGGAGACTAACTATTGAACAGAGTAGTAGCTGAGTTCATCTGATTGGATCAGGAGCCATTCTATTGAACAGAGTAGTAGCTGAGTTCATCTGCTGATTGAATCCCAAGACCATTCTATTGAACAGAGTAGTAGCTGAGTTCATCTGATTGGATCAGGTGACTAACTATTGAACAGAGTAGTAGCTGAGTTCATCTGACTGGATCAGGAGACTAACTATTGAACAGAGTAGTAGCTGAGTTCATCTGACTGGACCAGGAGCCATTCTATTGAACAGAGTTGTAGCTGAGTTCATCTGATTGGATCAGGAGTAGTACTGATTGGATCAGGAGACTAACTATTGAACAGAGTTGTAGCTGAGTTCATCTGACTGGACCAGCAGCCATTCTGGGACTTGTTGATATACCTTTTATTTATATACATGTTTTATTGAACTAGGCAAGTCAGTTAAGAAGAAATGTTTATTTACAATGAGGCCTACCAAAAGGCAAATGGCCTCCTGCGGGGGACGAGGCTGGGATTAAAAATTATACATACACACACACACACACACACACACACACACACACACACACATACATACATACATACATACATACATGGACCCTATTCCAACTAAACTACTGAAAGAGCTGCTTCCTGTGCTTGGCCCTCCTATGCTGAACATAATAAACGTCTCTCTATCCAATCGGATGTGTACCAAACTCACTAAAAGTGGCAGTAATAAAGCCTCTCTTGAAAAAGCCAAACCTTGACCCAGAAAATATAAAAAACTAAATCGGCCCATATCGAATCTTCCATTCCTCTCAAAAAAAAAAAAAAATGAAAAAGCTGTTCACTGCCTCCCTGAAGACAACAATGTATACGAAAATGTTTCAGTCTGGTTTTAGACCCCATCATAGCACTGAGACTGCAATTTGCAAGGTGGTAACATCTTTTTAATGACGTCAGACCGAGGCTCTGCATCTGTCCTCGTGCTCCTAACTAGTGCTGCTTTTGATACCATCGATCACCACATTCTGTGGAGAGATTGGAACCCAAATTGGTCAACACAGACAAGTTCTGGCCTGGTTTACATCTTATCTGTCGGAAAGATATCAGTTTGCCTCTGTGAATGTCCTCTGACAAATCAACTGTAAATTTCGGTGTTCTTCAAAGGTTCCGTTTTAGGACCACTATTGTTTTCACTATATATTTGACCTCTTGGGGATGTCATTCGAAAACATAATGTTAAAGTTCACTGTTATGCAGGTGACACACAGCTGTACATTTCAATGGAACATGGTGAAGCCCCAAAATTGCCCTTGCCAGAAGCATGTGTTTCAGACATAAGGAAGTGGATGGCTGCAAACGTTCTACTTTTAAACTCGGACAAAACAGAGATGCTATTCAGGTCCCAAGAAACAAAGAGATCTTCTGTTGTATCTGACAATTAATCTTAATGGTTGTACAGTCGTCTGAAATAAAACTGTGAAGGACCTCATACTCTGACCCTGATCTCTTTGAAGAATATATCAAGACCATTTCAAGACAGCTTTTTCCATCTTCATAACATTGCAAAAATCAGAAACTGTGTAGTCTGGCCCAGGAGTGGGAAGGTGAACGGAAAGGCACTGGAGCAACGAACCGCCCTTGCTGTCTCTGCCTGGCCGGTTCTTCCACTGGGATTCTCTGCCTCTAACCCTATTACAGGGGCTGAGTCACTGGCTTACTGGGGCTCTTTCATGCCGTCCCCTGGAAGGGGTGCGTCACCTGAGTGGGTTGATTCACTGATGTGGTCATCCTGTCTGGGTTGGCGCCCCCTTGGGTTGTGCCATGGCGGAGATCTTTGTGGGCTATACTCAGCCTTGTCTCAGGATGGTAAGTTGGTGGTTGAAGATATCCCACTAGTGGTGTGGGGGCTGTGCTTTGGCAAAGTGGGTGGGGTTATATCCTTCCTGTTTGGCCCCGTCCGGGGGTGTCCTCGGATGGGGCCACCGTGTCTCCTGACCCCTCCTGTCTCAGCCTCCAGTATTTATGCTGCAGTAGTTTGTGTCGGGGGGCTCGGGTCAGTTTGTTATATCTGGAGTACTTCTCCTGTCCTATTCGGTGTCCTGTGTGAATCTAAGTGTGCGTTCTCTAATTCTCTCCTTCTCTCTTTCTTTCTCTCTCTCGGAGGACCTGAGCCCTAGGACCATGCCCCAGGACTACCTGACATGATGACTCCTTGCTGTCCCCAGTCCACCTGGCCTTGCTGCTGCTCCAGTTTCAACTGACCTGAGCCCTAGGACCATGCCCCAGGACAACCTGACATGATGACTCCTTGCTGTCCCCAGTCCACCTGACCGTGCTGCTGCTCCAGTTTCAACTGTTCTGCCTTATTATTATTCGACCATGCCAGTCATTTATGAACATTTGAACATCTTGGTCATGTTCTGTTATAATCTCCACCCGTCACAGCCAGAAGAGGACTGGCCACCCCACACAGCCTGGTTCCTCTCTAGGTTTCTTCCTAGGTTTTGGCCTTTCTAGGGAGTTTTTCCTAGCCACCGTGCTTCTACACCTGCATTGCTTGCTGTTTGGGGTTTTAGGCTGGGTTTCTGTACAGCACTTTGAGATATCAGCTGATGTAAGAAGGGCTATATAAATAAATTTGATTTGATATATATATATATAAAATATAAGACAAAACACACATCATGACGAGAGACAACACAACAGCACATAAAGAGAGACCTAAGACAACAACATAGCATGGCATTAGCACATGACAACATATTGTTTGTGGTATGGAGTAACGTGATACTAAACCTGGTTTCCA
The DNA here is from genome assembly GCF_036934945.1 of Oncorhynchus masou masou. Lineage (NCBI taxonomy): Eukaryota > Metazoa > Chordata > Actinopteri > Salmoniformes > Salmonidae > Oncorhynchus > Oncorhynchus masou. Next base: position 16,494 of record NW_027012882.1, read on the forward strand.
AGTCCAAATTGTGGTCTGGTGACAACACACACGTACCTTTCCATCCAGGTTTGTTTCCCAGGTGGCTCTCTTCTTGTTGACAGGACAGTCCACCATCTGCTGCATAGACACCTCATACTCTCCATCTAACAACTGCAGACGCCTACACACACACACACACACACACACACAACACACACACACACAACAAACATTAACAGCAACCAAGCCCCACAGTCCCCTCCAGAGACAGCGAACCAAGCCCCACAGTCCTCCAGAGATGCGGACCAAGCCCCACAGTCCTCCAGAGACGCGGACCAAGCCCCACAGTCCTCCAGAGACGCGGACCAAGCCCCACAGTCCTCCAGAGGCGCGGACCAAGCCCCACAGTCCTCCAGAGACGCGGACCAAGCCCCACAGTCCTCCAGAGGCGCGGACCAAGCCCCACAGTCCTCCAGAGGCGCGGACCAAGCCCCACAGTCCTCCAGAGTCGCGGACCAAGCCCCACAGTCCTCCAGAGTCGCGGACCAAGCCCCACAGTCCTCCAGAGGCGCGGACCAAGCCCCACAGTCCTCCAGAGTCGCGGACCAAGCCCCACAGTCCCAGAAAGTCCTCAAGTATAGTAAGACATAGCTCTGTGTGTGTGTGTGTGTACCTGTTCTTATCAAACACAGTCATCTGAGCTACGAACGTCGTTTCTCCCACTTCTTCCTGTCTGACGGTAGAGCTTCTCTTCTTCCTGTTACACACATCCTCTGTTCCAATACAAGACTGTGGTTAACACACACACACACACACATCCTCTGTACCAATACAAGACTGTGGTTAACACACACACACACACACACACATCCTCTGTACCAATACAAGACTGGGGTTAACACACACACACACATCCTCTGTACCAATACAAGACTGGGGTTAACACACACACACACATCCTCTGTACCAATACAAGACTGGGGTTAACACACACACACACACACACACACACATCCTCTGTTCCAATACAAGACTGGGGTTAACACACACACACACATCCTCTGTACCAATACAAGACTGGGGTTAACACACACACATCCTCTGTACCAATACAAGACTGGGGTTAACACACACACACATCCTCTGTACCAATACAAGACTGGGGTTAACACACACACATCCTCTGTACCAATACAAGACTGGGGTTAACACACACACACACACACATCCTCTGTTCCAATACAAGACTGGGGTTAACACACACACACACACATCCTCTGCACCAATACAAGACTGGGGTTAACACACACACACACACACACATACACACACATCTGTTCCAATACAAGACTGGGGTTAACACACACACACCCTCTGTTCCAATACACACACACACACATCCTCTGTTCCAATACAAGACTGGGGTTATCACACACACACACCGACACACCGACACACCGACACGCACACACACACACACACACACACACACAC